>NW_016158817.1:81179-98262 GCF_001687245.7 Rhagoletis zephyria | reverse complement strand
CCGAAAATTCTCTCCCAAAGAGATGAAAAAGCAAAAAGGTAAACGAACAGGAAATTAGCCATTACTTGCAAAAACCGGAAGAAGAAGACACACCAGCTGACTTTATTTATGTTTTATTTGTAAACAAACTGAAATTCATGTGGCCTCCATAGAAGAAAAAAGGAAAGTGAACGTTCAATGTTCGTCAGGAACATTTCTAGAAGTAAAAACTAGTTGGCCCTATCATAAAGTCACATAGCAGGCAGCCAAAAAGCATATAAATACCAAAACTCGGAAAATGCAATTTTGTTTGTTTACAGAAATTGCAACCACATGTTTTGTGATCATATGTTTTCGTGTTGGATAATTTTTGCTGACTAAAATTTTGCCAGTACAAAATGAACGTTTGCTCTCTCAATTTTTGTGTGTTGGATAATGTTTTGTCGGTATCGAACGCCGTCCAGTAAAAATTTGGAAAAAACTATTACAAATTTTTGACTTGTCGAACGCACCTATTATCTCATCCTCTGCACAAAATTGCGTTCAAGATTCAGAAAAATGGTTAGAATGCAATATTATACCATGTTCTGACCGACATGGGAAACATGTTTTCGTTGCTAAAACTGGTTTTAATCCTAAAACTTGTGTTTTCGTCCATGTAAAATCTGTCAAACGAAAACCAGTTTTCGCTGAAAACTACTTGAAAACTCACGTTCCACTGTTGTTGTTGTTGTTGTTGTTGTTGTAGCGGCTACAACAACCCCGCCCAGGACGGTTGGTATCTCAGTCGTTGTCGTCAAGTTCCACTAACGGCAACCCTAAGAAGCGGGCAGCTTTTGTGGGGTTTGTCCACAGGGACAAGGCCGTTAGGGTTGTCGGGTTTTCCGGGCATGCGAAGAGATGTTTCGAGTCATGTGGGGTCTCTCCGCATGCCGGACACCCATTCGGCACATCCTCATTCAACCTACTCAGGTAGGAGTTCAACCTGCTGCAGTAGCCGGAGCGAAGTTGTGCAAGTGTTGTGCGTGTCTCCCGAGGCAGATGAAGCTCCGTCTCGTCTATGTCCGGGGGTGGTATGCCTAGAACGGCATTCACAGGTCTAGTCTACATTACTCGAGACTGAGTCCCTGTGAATGCCGTTCAGGGCCTGTCGGTAAGCTGTCGGGTCCAGAGGTTGCTTAATGAACCTCTGGACTTCGTCCGTCAGTTCATATAGATGCCTCCTGACGTGCCTAGGCGAGGGCTCCTCTGCAAGCAGCTGTCTGCTTGGGTGTCGCTGTCCTGAGTGCGGTGTTCTGTACAGTCTGTAGCTTCGTCCACTGCGTCCTACTAGTCCCTGGCGACCACACTGGCGCTGCGTAGTTCAAAACCGGCCGGCCTATTGCCTTGTATGTTGCCAGCAACGTTTCTTTGTCTTTGCCCCAAGTACTGAGGACCTTGTTGCGGCTCTGTACTTTATTGACAATAGCGGTTGAGTGCGCAGAAAGGAGAGCATGCTGTCGAATGTTACTCCGAGTATTTTGGGGTTATTCACCGTCGGAATTGGTGTGTCATCGACGTGAATCCCCAGCGGTAGCCTGACCTCCTTCGTCCAGGTTGTGAACAGGGTCGCGGAGAATTTCGTAGGGGAGAGGGCTAGACACTTTGCAGTGAAGAAGCGAGAAAGTTCGGAGAGATACCCGTTTACTTTCGAACACAGGTCATCAATTCCATTCCCAGTCGCCATGATCGAGCAATCGTCGGCATAAGAGACAATCGAGACTCCCTCTGGTGGTTGAGGGAACTTTGAAATGTAAAAGTTAAACAGTAGTGGGGAAAGGACACCACCCTGAGGAACCCCCTGTTTTATTTTTCGCTGCTTACTCGTTTTGTCTCTAAACATTACCGACGAATGTCGACCACTCAGATAATTTGCCGACCACCGTTTGAGCCTCTGTGGGAGAGAGGAGGCCTCTATATCTTCTAGTAGCGTGGAATGGCAGACGGTGTCAAACGCATTTGACAAGTCAAACGCTACTAGAATCGTTCTCTCACAGGGACGGTTTCGGTTAAGGCCACGAGTTATCTGAGTGTTTATGGCGTTAAGTGCTGTTGTCGTACTGTGCACTTTACGGAAACCATGCTGATGCTTCGCTGGGGTCAGGTGGTTTGTGAAGTACGGGAGTAGCAAGGCCTCGAGTGTCTTCGCTACCGGGGAAAGGAGTGTTATCGGACGATAGGAATCTCCTTTGTTGGCAGGTTTCCCCGGTTTGAGCAGTGGGACCACTCTCCCCACCTTCCAGATGTCTGGGATGATGAGAGTGGCCATTGACAAGTTGAGGACCTCCGTTAAGGAGCTTCATGTGGTTCGGGAGACGTGTCGTGATGTGGGGTGTGAGTGAAGTGTATGTTCTTGCCGCTGTTGGCTGTGTGTGCTGCTGTGGTGATTGCCCCCCTGTGGTGGTGGTGGGGGGCGTCGCAATTGGCGTCTGCGACCGAGCAGCGCAACACGGGCCCTCGAAGTTCCCAGTCCAATCTCGCGTGGTACGCAGACCTGAGCATGCCCTAAAGTGGCACCAGCCAAGGCAGGTGTTGCACTTGACTGATGTCACATTACGGAATATCCTGGTCTGACATACCGTGCAGATTGTAGGGGGAACCAGGAGTTGTTGGCGGCGGCGTGTGGGTGGTGGTGCGGTTGTGTGTGTTATGTGGTCTGTAGTGGCTGTGGTACGGTCTGTGGTGTTATTATGTTGTTGTGTCGTGGTGACTGTGTGAGGCTGCTGTGTGAGTGTGTGAAGCTGCTCGGGCGGACTGTGGTTAGCCGTGGAGGCTGCTCTGTTAGAGCAACAGGGGGCCACGTACGACGTGGTCCACTGTCTATGTGTCCGTAGTCCCGAGCAGACTCTGAGGTGACTCCACCCCTCGCATTCATTACACTTGACTGAGGTGTGTAGGTTTCTGGCCCTGGGTTTGACTCGATGCCAGCCCTGAGTAGGAGAATACGTAGTGAATGTAGCCCTATGGACGGACAACTTCTGAGATACTTCGCCGACCTAAACGGGGTTAGATCGCCGAAACAACNCTGAGATACTTCGCCGACCTAAACGGGGTTAGATCGCCGAACCAACAGCCCTTGGTCGGGTAAAACCCGAGTCATTCCGGTGCGTAGAACCGGCTGTCGTGGGAATGCTCACGTTCCACTCATTCCAATCGGTGTCTGCACTAGTTTTTGCGATTATTTATCGAAGTGGAAGTCATATTTGATCATCTTTAATACGCTATTTCGGATTTATTGTTAATTGGCTGGCAAAAGTAAAATAAGAATGGAAGTAAGAGGTTGCTAATGAAAAGAAAATGAGGGAAAAGCATTTTGGTTTTGTTTTTGTGTAGCAAAACTGTCATCAGAAGATGTAAGAAATGTCAACGAAAACACTAACAGCCGGTGTGAACAGCACAGTATATACAGTAATAAACCTTTTTGAGTACTCCTCGGGGGTAAAATCTGATCAGGGTTGATAATGAGAAGGAGCATGAATTTTGTTGACTCAGAGTTGTATACAAAATTACTGTGGTATAAAAAGGGAGCAACAACCGTACTATGACAGAGTGGCTCAAGTCATGACTGTGTAATATTGACCGAAACTAATTGCAAACGTGTAAAAACATTGCAAATTATTTTCTATTTGTTAAACGCTTATTTTACTTGGATTTTCCCTTGTAGGATTGTTCCACTAAACTCTGATTTTTTATTTCTCTTTTTTAAAAGACGTCTTCTTTGTTGTCCATCCGAAAATGGAATGGCCGACCATTTTATTACAGTGTACACTGTATGTTTTAATATATATATTCAGAATACTTATTGGGCATCGGGTGACCCAGATGACTTGGTACTAAAAGTAATGTTTACATCTCGACCAACCTGACTAGATTGATTGGCCTCAATCAATAATTTACGACTTATAAATCTACTGAGCAGTGTGGCCTGCTGGTGCGGGTGACTGGATGGAGTGATTGGTTTCGGCAATGGGCGAACACCATTTTCGAATTTTCATAGCTTCGACAACGCCATTGTAAGGTAAATGTGTCAACTGACAATTATCTATGTCTCTAATGACGTAGCGGTCGTTTGGCAGGATTTTATGGATTACATATGGGCCGCGATATTTTTGTATGATTTTCTTATTTGTTCCAACCGAGGTATCAACATGTCTAATCACCACAAATTCACCTACCGAGTACTTCCTGGCAGGTACACTGTTCTTAAGGAAGTATTGTACACTATATTCTTGTGACTTATCTATCTTCTTCGAGGCACTGTCCCGCATTCCAACTAAGACCCTAGGTGTGTCATCCAATAGCTTATCTTCCAGAAATTCAGTTAGTTCGTCTACTATGCAGCCACGCTGACATATGCCAAAAAGCAATTCGCTAGGAGTGCTTTTGGTTGTACTATAGACCGTATTGTTTATGGCAAATTCTACTTGTGAAAGTTTCGCTGTCCAATCCGAATGTTCTATTGATTCGGTTAACTTACTTAGCATCGCTTTTAAGACGCGATTTACTCTCTCGACTTGGCCATTTGCTTGTGGCGAAGCCACTGCGACCTTTACGTGGTTTATATTCCTTTTTAAGAGGAAATTACTAAAGTCGAGGGAAGTAAAGCACGTACCTCTATCCGTAATTATACGCCTTGGGCGACTGTAGTAACCGAAGTACTTTTCCAAAGAACAACAAACTTCCTTGGTACTCGTAGAATTGACCGGGTACAGTTTAACAAACTTTGTAAAGGCATCTATAGCGACTAGTATATGCTTACGTTTTGATCTAAGAGCCGGCAAGGGACCAAAGTGGTCCAAGTGGAGAGTATCGAAAGGTATTGGTTTTTTTGGGATACTGAACATATTGTGCTCGTTATATCGCGCTGGAGCGGAGTATATGATGCACTTGATGCAGTTCCTAATGAACCTGCCAATTTTGTCCCTCATGTGATCAAACCAGTAGTGTATACGCATCTGATCGTAGCATTTGTCTACTCCCAGATGACAGACTTTCTCGTGTACCATGCGAATGATGTTTTCTTGCATCTCCGTAGGTAAACATAGTAAAGTCCGATTGCCGAGCTTGCGGAAAACAAGGCCATCCAGCAGTTCATAGCCCACTACCTCGCCCTTTTCCAATTCTTCGGCTAGTTCTTGTAACCTTGGATCCCTATTTTGTAGAACTTGAATCTGAAAATCCAAGTTTTCATGATCTATCGCGGCAAGTAATTTCCCTTTTCCTAAGCACATAATTTCGTCTCCCGACTGAGCCTTACACGGTTCTTGGTGGCCTTCGAAATTACCTATTGGGGTTGGACAAGAGTTTGACTCTTTCTTGTGGACGATGATCCCATCGACAACGGATTTGGCACCATGTGTGGGATAGCGCCTTAGTGCGTCAGCATGATTCAGGTTTACGCCTCTCCTGTGCTGAATCGAGTATTTGAAATTTTCCAACTCTAAGGCCCATCGCGCTATTCTCGGGTTTACCTGCTTCTTATTTAGGGTCATGGTGAGTGAGTTGCAATCGGTAACAACTTTGAATGGTATTCCTTCCAAATAAATCCGAAACCTTCTTAGAGCATAAATAATGGACAGCGTTTCTAATTCAAAGCTATGATACCTGGATTCGGCGGCCGTCGTGGTCTTTGAAAAATATGCAACCGGATGAAACTTTCTGTCGTCCTGCTTTTGCAATAGGACTGCCCAAAACCCTTGATTACTGGTATCGCAATGAAGTTCCGTTTCACGAGTATGATCATATATTGCTAAAACAGGTGACCTAGCTAACTGTTCTTTCAATTCCTTGAAAGCTTCTAAGCAGCTGTTGGAAAAATCGAATACTGCCTCTTTGCGTAACAAGTCTAAAAGCGGTTTAGCAGTACGCGAAAACGATGGTATAAACTTTCGAAAGTACGAAAACAGGCCAAGACACGAGCGAAGTTCCTTATTGTTCCTTGGTATGGGATAGTTAGTAATTGCGCGGACGTGAGCATCGGAGGGCTGTATGCCCATAGGACCCACCATGTATCCTAGGTATTCAATTTTATTATAACCAAACTTGCACTTATTTAATTTGAGTTCAAGCCCTCTACTGTATATCCTCTCTAACACTTTTCCCACGGTACGAAGGTGACATTCGAAGTCAGTAGATGCAATTAAGATATCATCGATATATGTATACTATAATGGTCTTTGAATCTATCAAATCGCGAAAAATGTTGTAGACGAATCTCTGAAAATTTGCCGGTGCATTCTTAAGTCCAAACGGCATTCGAAGGTATTCAAATTGCACATGTGGGGTTACAAATGAGGTTAATGGAACCGATTCCTTATCCATGGTCAGTTGGTTAAAACCATCTTTCAAATCTAATAATGTGAACCACTTCTTCCCCGACATATACTCGACACAATCCTCTATTAGAGGTAAAGGAAAATTATCCCGAATGGTTTTCTTATTTAAGGTCCTATAGTCTATACACATTCTAGTTTCACCACTCCTTTTCTTCACCAGCACTATAGCAGATGCATAAGGGGAGTTACTAGGTTGTATAACCTGTCTATTCAACAAATCCTCAATAATTTTCTATACCCGTTCCTTGTCTTGAAACGATAATCGCCTCGGTAAACAGTAGAAGGGTGTGTCATCAGTTAAACGAATCTTCATTTTATAATCATAAGGCGTTCTTTCTAAACCTATGTGTGATATATACGAATTATTTAGAACTAACATTATTGCTTCTCGTTTAAATTTATCAAGGCCAGGTCCTAAGTCTATATCTGGCTCATGGGCCGAAACGTCAACAGCATATAATTCATTTAATATACCGGTATATTCAATATAGTCCTTATTACTTTCGTGGCTTAAGTGTTTTATCTTAGCATCTGGTGCTTGCGACATGTTAATACCTCTTCCTCGGACCTCGACTCGACCGCTTGCATAGTTATGCAAATCTTTCTTACCGTCACCATCAGTTACTTTACCCACCACCAAATCAGAAACACTGTGCTTTATTTTAGAAGAAATATTTTTATTGAATTCAGTTTTTGAACAAAAAGAAACATGTTTTAGTTTATTTTGTACTTCAGTCTNTTTTACCCACCACCAAATCAGAAATACTGTGCTTTATTTTAGAAGAAATATTTTTATTGAATTCAGTTGTTGAACAAAAAGGAAAATGTTTTAGTTCATTTTGTGCTTTAGTCTTATTAGTGCTGCTTTTTAATTCATATGCAGCGTCTTTATTAATTTATGTATGTTAAATAACTTCATAAAGTCCCGGCCGGGTATTAGGGGCACTGTTATGGTATCATCTGGGACTATCATTGTCGGAACATATCTGGTTTGATTACGAAATTTCACCGCACACAAAGCTGTGCCAAATGAGTGGATTTTGCATTTGCCGATGCCGATAAATTTTGTTGGTAAGGTGGTGAGCGATAAATTAATACATCGTGGTACTTTTGACTTTTGCATCAGACTAATTGGACTACCGGAGCCAATAAGAGAATAAATATTTATAAAACCTGTGTTTCTGATTAGGTTTGGTTTACAGAAGGCCACACTTACCCATTGTTTTACGTTTATAGCATCATCCTCGTTTGCTGATCCTTCAGAGACTAGGGCTACACTAGTGACTCGATTCCGCTTCTTCGGACAATCATTGTGTCTGTGTCCCATTTGATGACAGGTAAAGCAAGCACCTGGAGGTCTATACGGCTTCGGGCAACTGCTTTGGTAGTGTCCAAATTGGGAGCAGTTATAGCATCGTACTGAAGTTAGGTCACCAGAACCAGCAGCGGAAGGTGCCTTTGGTCGAGGGTTGCGGGTGACCGTCGTAGCGTAGGACTTAGCTGTGGAAGACATAGACCTGCGTTGTTCATACCGGTCCATTCGCCGAATGAGTTCACACATTGTGTTGGCGCCATATAATATACTGAGGTTGTTGCTGATGTCTGGTATCCCGTCGATTATCAAATCGACCAATTCTTCTTCCTCGATATCCATCTTTGAGGCGATAGACTGCATGGCAACCACGTAGCTTATGCATGACCCCGAGGACTTTAGCTTACGTGCTCGTAGTTGGCGATAAATTTCATATCTGCTGACTGTGCGTTGGAACATTGTTCGCACCAACATTCTTAGACTGGCGTAGTTGGACGCACCGTGGTTGAATACACATTCCTTGGCCGTGCCGCTCATGCAACGTCGCAGAGCCAGACACTTCTGCCCGTCAGTTAAATTTTTTGCTTCAGTGTAGTCCTCGAATTGGGTTAGCCACTTTGTTATATCGTAGTGATCGTCACCACTAAACTTCGGGACAGCTGCTTCGAGTTCCTCGAAATTTATTTGGCTTCTTTCAGGCGCGTTGTAGCATTGATTCTGCAATTCGTTTAACTCACGGCGAAGCCGTAGGATTCTGAACTGCTGTTTCAGCCTATCTGCTTCTTCAGAAAGATAGTTGGGTGGACTTGCACCCAATTAATTACGAAGTCAAAACAAAACTCAATATTAATAATTAGTTTCATTTCAAAACAATTCATTTTTGACGGCGAAAAACTCTTGAACGAAAAGTTAAATACTGCTTAACAACTTTTTTTAGAGTACTGATTGATTTGAAATAAAACTGAATATTGAAAAACATTCAAAAATCGCCGATAGTTCCCAAAGGAAAGTAGCATTGAGTTTTGTTTTGCTTTCATAATTAATTGTAGAGCATAATCAAAAAAAAAATCTGAGTACGGAGTTAAAGAACAAATTAGCTTGGTAAATANATCGTAAAAAATTCTCATTCTTGTACCCTCTGCAGAGTCTATTAATAGACCTTCAGATTCTGGCGGTTCTAAATCTGAAAGGTGATTTTCTTCTCCCAAAGATGGCTCAAAATCGTCCTGGAGTATGCAAATATTATGCAGTATAAATGCAGCAAATGCAGTTTTTATACAGTTTTCAATTTTTAGCTCCAGCTCTCTATTAAAAATATTTCTCCACCGATTTTTTAAAATTCCAAATGCAGATTCTACAATTATACGTCCTTTACTATGAGCAGTGTTAAATCTAGCCTGATTTGCCGTTAAGGGCTCTTTAAATGGTGTGATTACTGCCACCGGATATAGTTGACACGGGTAGCCTTTATCACCAAATAAAAGCCAACCTTGAGGCGGATAGTCCTTCTTAGCGTACAAAGGACTGTTGACAAATACCCTTGTATCATGAACGGAGCCTGGATAACCAATGAACACGTCTGTAAATCTATATTCACTATCCACAACTGCTTGAGCCTGAATAGAATAAAATTTTTTGTGATTTATATATTCATCATGTTTGTTTATGGGACATTTTATCCGAATATGCGTTCCGTCAATAGCGCCAATAAAATTTGTAAAAGCAGTAGACTTAGTTTTTTGGCAAAATTTAGCAGCGATTCTCTCGTGGTCTTCCGAAGTGCCATGGTTTATTAAGTGGCGCATTGAAATTACTTTATCCAACATTTTTTTAATAATGCTGCAAGCTGTGTAGCGACTCAAACCCAAAAACTCGGCTACCACCCTATAGCTGCATCCGCATGCCACCCAATATAAAAAGCACATCACTTCGTAATCCACAGACCATCCGTGATGTTTTTTAGGAATATGCACCACAATTTTTCTGAACGAACTAGCCGACAACCTGAGATGCATTTTTGTTATTTTGTTATCCCCATTCATTATGGCATTCATGGTTTTGGAATAAACTGCAGGTTGCATATATAAAATAGCCTTAAAAATAAAAAGTGAGGACATAGAAAAAGGCACCAATGCAAGCACTTTTACCTGGCGTTGTCTTTTCTTTTTTAATGCCAAAATTAAAACGTCCATTAATTGCAGTGACCTGATTTCAAAAAGAATTGCAATCAATAATGGTAAATATTTTCTTAAAATATTCATTTTCCTTTGATTTATAATTGTTTATTCGACGCCAATTTTCAGCGGTTTCAAAATTTTACTGCTGTCAAAAAAGATTTCATTTCACACAGCAGATTGGTAAAATTGTCTCACCATAGTAAAAATACAATTCACCAGCTTTCCCCATAGCACTTTGCTACCGATTCACACACGCTCTAACTTGTAATATTACATCGTACATGATAATGAACTGTTAAATGCTGAAAACGCTAGTAACTTGTAGATCACTCAAACTTGGGTGTGCTTAATGGACTGTCTGGGCGAATGCGCTAGCAGGCATTGGAGTCTACACAGCTATACAAACCTTGATTTTTTTTTGTTTTTTAATAAAGACTTAAATATATTCGGAAATTTAGAATTTTGCTTGATAAATTCACAAAATTTACGTTTTTCATATAAATATAATCTTACAATAGACCCTTTTTTTAATTTTAAACTTACATTTAAGAAAACTGCATTCAGTGCTATAACTACGATTTGAGTTTTCCAGTTTATAAAACACAAGCATTAATTATGTATTTAACTATTGATATTATTCTTCATTAAGCATGAGTGTCAGCATACATTAAAGATGGATATTATACTTAACCTACATTTTGTTCATAAATAACACATAATTATGCATATTTTATCCTCGAAAAGAACTTTTTCTAATCATGAGACGAAATTCCCCACAGTAAGTGTTGCCGTGCGCGCAAATCGAAAGCGCCACACAACCCAAAAGTACTCCTCGAGGACCAAATGGTGAAAAACTGCGAAAAGGTTTATTGCTGTATATACTGTGGTGAACAGCCTTCAGCCCACACTCCCAAAACACGTTTTCAAAGTGTTTTCGATGTCGGTCAGAACATGGTATTAACAAGTAAGAACAGCGCATATATCGCAAAAACTGGTATCTTAACAATCAGTGGTATAGGAGATAAAGCATAGATTTTGACAATTTTCTCAGTAGACTTTGTATTATTATTTATAAAATAGCTTACAAAATTTATCGGCTTTAGCTGTCCAAATATAGGAGTTTTACAGTAAAACCCCATATCCGAACAATCAGTTGTATGGAGGCAATAAATGGGTTATATTGACGCGATCTTTGTTCATTTTCACTGTAAATATTCTTTTCATAACGGGTGAAAATATTGCGAAATTTCATGTTCCCACCTTCATAATTGCAGGAGTTATAACAAAAAATCGCATATCTGAACAATCAGTTGTATGGGAGCTATAAGTAATATTTCATATTTCATCTTTATTCAGTCTATGGTTTACAATCTTACAGACTAGAAGTAGGCTTAAAAGTGTTAACGGTGACTAGTATATGTACAATTACGAAAATAGGTTTCAAGAGATGATTTAAAAAGATTTCTTGGAAACGAAAAGTCGATATCTAAGCTCTTTGAGATATTGTTAAATTCCACAAGGCCTCGAAAAATAGGTGCAAAAGATGAGTAGTTAGTTTTAACGGCAGGAACGTAAAAGGGGATGTGAGAGCGAAGAGTTCTGAGAGGCACATTAAAGGTAACCTGCTCAAGAAGCGATGGGCAGTCAATGGAGCCAGAGATAAGATCGAAGACGAATAAGAGTAATTGGGTACGCCCTCTATTTTCCAATGATAGCAAATTTATTAGCTTACACCGGGAGTAATATGAGGGAATCGGATCTGAGAAGTTAAGAGAAGCGAGGGCAAATCGAATAAACACCTTTTGAACTCGCTCAATCCTAGAGGCGTGACAATTATAAATAGGGCTCCATATAATAGAGGCATACTCAAGTTTAGATCGTACTAAGGAATTATACAATGCTTTCCGAGTGTAAGGGTCTCTAAAATCCTTGGCATATCTACGAATAAATGCTAAATTACTATAAACTTTTGGGAGTAAATGACAAACATGATTTATAAATGAAAAAATTCGAGTCAAACACGACACCAACAAATTCACTAACAGAAGTAAGCTGATGGTTTACGAGGTTGTAATTTGAAGTAAGAGTGTTTTGAGATTTAGATAAGGTCATCTTAAAGCACTTTTTTACATTCAAAGACAGTTTATTATATTCACACCAATTTAAAAGACGATCTAAATCTTCCTGAAGAAAGAGAACATCAGATGAGGAGGTTATTCTACGAAAGAGTTTTAAATCATCGGCATACAATAAAAAACTGGCGTGTTTGACACAGGAGCTAATATCGTTTATAAACAGGACAAACAGTAGGGGGCCAAGAATGCTACCCTGGAGTACACCTGATGTTACAACAAAGGGAT
This sequence comes from Rhagoletis zephyria, assembly GCF_001687245.7. Classification (NCBI taxonomy): domain Eukaryota; kingdom Metazoa; phylum Arthropoda; class Insecta; order Diptera; family Tephritidae; genus Rhagoletis; species Rhagoletis zephyria. The sequence continues at coordinate 86,060 of NW_016158817.1, read as the reverse complement.
TAGATTTACAATCATCGATGTGAACAGACAGAGTCCTATTTGTAAGGTAAGACTTTAGCCAAGCTAGGAAATTAGAGTGAACACCAATGCACTCCAACTTGTGTAGCAATAATAGGTGTGGTACCTTATCGAAGGCTTTAGAAAAGTCCGTATAAATGGTGTCTACCTGGCAGCCATCTTTGAAGCATGAACCACAAAATTCTGAAAAAGAAGCTAACTTAGTGACCGTTGAACGACCAGCTACAAAACCATGTTGGTGGGGCTCAATCATTCTTTTGGCAAGAAAAGAGAGTTTAAAATGTATCACTTTTTCGAATANTACAATGCTTTCCGAGTGTAAGGGTCTCTAAAATCCTTGGCATATCTACGAATAAATGCTAAATTACTATAAACTTTTGGGAGTAAATGACAAACATGATTTATAAATGAAAAAATTCGAGTCAAACACGACACCAACAAATTCACTAACAGAAGTAAGCTGATGGTTTACGAGGTTGTAATTTGAAGTAAGAGTGTTTTGAGATTTAGATAAGGTCATCTTAAAGCACTTTTTTACATTCAAAGACAGTTTATTATATTCACACCAATTTAAAAGACGATCTAAATCTTCCTGAAGAAAGAGAACATCAGATGAGGAGGTTATTCTACGAAAGAGTTTTAAATCATCGGCATACAATAAAAAACTGGCGTGTTTGACACAGGAGCTAATATCGTTTATAAACAGGACAAACAGTAGGGGGCCAAGAATGCTACCCTGGAGTACACCTGATGTTACAACAAAGGGATTAGATTTACAATCATCGATGTGAACAGACAGAGTCCTATTTGTAAGGTAAGACTTTAGCCAAGCTAGGAAATTAGAGTGAACACCAATGCACTCCAACTTGTGTAGCAATAATAGGTGTGGTACCTTATCGAAGGCTTTAGAAAAGTCCGTATAAATGGTGTCTACCTGGCAGCCATCTTTGAAGCATGAACCACAAAATTCTGAAAAAGAAGCTAACTTAGTGACCGTTGAACGACCAGCTACAAAACCATGTTGGTGGGGCTCAATCATTCTTTTGGCAAGAAAAGAGAGTTTAAAATGTATCACTTTTTCGAATAGCTTTGAGCAGACAGACAGTTTCGAAATAGGACTATAATTTGTGATATCGTTTCTATTTCCAGATTTAAAGACTGGGGTTATAGACGCAATTTTCCATCTGTTAATAAATAATCCAGTCGAAAGAGATAGGTTGAAAATATGACATAAAGGAAAACATAATGACAGACTACATCGTTTAACGAAGTGGGCACAAAAACCATCAGAATCACATTTCAATGTCGGAGTTAGGGTAGACATGGCGTAAGATCTAGGCGTTGGGTCGGCCAGTATTTTTGTGGTAGATTTATAGAATCACTCTCACATGCGAAATTCGAGCTGAAAAATTTTGCAAAGAGTTCCACAGTATCTGGTAGAGATTTCGAGGATTGACCGTTAAAGTACATGCAAGTCGGAATATTAGAACTAGCCCGCTTAGAGCGTACGAAATTTCAAAAAGCTTTTGGGTTGTCTTTAAGTTCAGACTCAAGTCTCCTAATGTANATCTAGGCGTTGGGTCGGCCAGTATTTTTGTGGTAGATTTATAGAATCACTCTCACATGCGAAATTCGAGCTGAAAAATTTTGCAAAGAGTTCCACAGTATCTGGTAGAGATTTCGAGGATTGACCGTTAAAGTACATGCAAGTCGGAATATTAGAACTAGCCCGCTTAGAGCGTACGAAATTTCAAAAAGCTTTTGGGTTGTCTTTAAGTTCAGACTCAAGTCTCCTAATGTACTGGTTATAAAGAAATTTATCAAGAACATTAAACTGTTTCGCATAGTTAAGGTATTGCTCTTTGAGATAAGTATTGTGAATATTTGCCATATGGCGCTTGTAGCATTTATTTCTCTTATTTTTAAGATTTTTTAGAGTGACAGAGTACCAGGGTAATTTATGAGGCTTGGAGGGTAAAGCAGCCAGTTGCTCGGAGAAGACTTCAGACATAATGCAAAGAAAGGTTTCATAAGAGGCATTAACATCTTTTGTATTGAAGATATCACACCAATTTACATTATTTATAGCCAGGTTTATGACGTCATAATTTGCATCCCGAAAATTGTAGGAAATCCTATTATTTTGTATTAAGGGGAGCTATCAAAAAACTCTAAAGAAACAATAAGGGGATTATGATGCATATCAGAATAACAGATCGGAGTCTTACATTCAGAGAGATTAGATATCAAATTTTCGTCTACAAACACTAGATCTAATAACTTAGATAACTTATTGAATATGCAATTAATTTGCGTAAGATTAAGGCTAAAAAGACTATCAATAAAGTTTATTTCATGCGAACGAGTAACGTTGGTTGGGGTAAGGCGCCCCGAGTTTTGAAAGCATGTCCAGTTAATGCCAGGTAGATTGAAGTCGCCAAGAATACAAAGATTACAATTTCCATTACTTTCATAGATGTGTGTGATACTCTCTATGTGATAGTTATATAACTCATCTGAACTGTTAGGTGGGACATGATACACAGATAAACAAAGAGCCGAACGAGCCAACAACGCGCACACATAATTGGTCAATTAAAGTACCGTGGTTGAGCAATTCAAAAAATGACGACCTTAAACTACGCCTTAAAGCAATTAGTTCACCACCCGCTTTGCAGTGGCCAGTTTTCTCAGCATCACGGTCTTTCCTATAAGTCTGGAAAATGTTGGGATCAAAGTATTCTTCACTGAAGAAATTACTATTAAGCCAAGTTTCCACAAAGATATATATGTCATAATCCATACGTGAAGAACAAAGAACCACTTCTTTAGCTTTTGTGCGTATTCTACCCATATTCTGGAAGTATATATTCAGATTTTTGCATGTATATTCGGCATTAGACTGTATAACACTATTTGGAACTTCCTTGGTTAGCGTCTGGTTGAAAAAATCGAAAGGGCCGCACAATGATATCAGACGGCCATAGTGACCCGATATTTGTAAATTTCACTGTAAGTATTCTGTTAATAATGAGTGAAAATAGTGCGCAATTTTATGTTTCTAGCAGCGTATATGGAGAAGTTATAACAACAAATTTCATATCTGAACAATCAGTTGTATGGCGGCTATAGGTTATAGCGATCCGACCTTCGCCATTTTCACTGTAAGTATTTTTTTGATAATTATGGCGGTTATAAGGGAGCTTTATGTTATAGTGGTCCGATTCTTTCGGTTCCGACAAATGATTAATATATTATAAAAATACACCAACCTACCAAATTTCATGCGGATATCTCGAAAATTGAGAGACTAGATTGCATACAAACAGACGGACAGACAGACAGCCGGGCAGATGGCGACTCAGCTCGACGCTCTGATCATTTAAGTATACATTTTTAAGTGTCTATCTCTTGTTTTTCTGGTACTTACTAACATCGGACCAAAGTTATAATACCATTTCATGCTCATGAAACGTATAAGAAAAGGATGGTTTCACTCTTAAACGGCTTAACGAGCCGCGAGGTGGCAGATAAGATGCTCTGGCTACTGAAGCAGGCTAAACTACTACATTCCCACGACAGCCGGTTTTACGTACCGGAATGACTCGGGTTTCACCCGACCAAGGGCTGTTGTTTCGGCGATCTAACCCCGTTTAGGTCGGCGAAGTATCTCAGAAGTTGTTCGTCCATAGGGCTACATTCGCTACGTTTTCTCCCACGCAGGGCTGGCATCGAGTCAAACCCAGCGCCAGAAACCTACACCTGCTGTGTATGCCAGAGACGACTACACCACAACTCCACCTCTGTCAAGTGCAATGCTTGCGAGGGGTGGAGTCTGCTCAGGACTATGGACACATCGGCAGTGGACCACGTCTTTTGTGGGCCCCTGTTGCTCCAACAGAGCAGCCTCCACGGCTAACCCCAGTCCACCTGATCAGTTCCACACAAACACCACAGCACAACAACATAACACAATAGACCACACCACAACGGCTAGAGACCTCAGAACACACACAACCGCACCACCACCCACACGCCGCCGCCAACTCCTGGTTCCTCCTACAATCTGCGCGGTATGTCAGACCAGGATATTCCGTAATGTGACATCAGTCAAGTGCAACACCTGCCTTGGCTGGTGCCACTTTAGGGCATGCTCAGGTCTGCGCACCACGCGAGATTGGACGAGGAACTTCGAGGGCCCGTGCTGCGCTGCTCTGTCGCAGACCTCAACTGCGACGCCTCCCGCCACCACCACAGGGCGGCAACCACCTCAGCAGCGCACACAGCCAACTGCGGCACGACCACACACATCCCTCACACCCCGCATCACCACACATCTCCCGAACCACATTAAGCTCATTCAATTTACTGTAACGGGCTTCAGAGCCAGATCGAGGAGATAACCGTCTTCATGGGAAGGCATCGCATATTGATAGCTGCGGTCCAAGCGACGAAGTTGCACAGCAATTCAACACTGTTGAATTGTGCCGGGTACAACGTGCACCGTCAAGATCGCGAGCGGGATAATGTTGGTGGCTTCGCGTTCATTACGCACCACAGTGCAGTATCGTCTTATCGAAGCAGACATCGACCGTAGGGATACCACCCTAGAATGTCAGGGCATTGCTATCCGGTCAGGCGATATTGACCTCGAAATATTTAACATTTATATACCCCCTGTCACCTGCTGCCCGGCAGGATATCACCCTGACATAGGTGCGCTCCTCAGAGGTGAAAACCGTATGGTAGTAGGCGACTTTAAAGCACACCACGATCTTTGGCACTCAAGCCCGTCAAACGGTCGTAGGGGAACTGACTTGGCTGAGCAGATAGACGATTCGACATTCTGCACAATGAACGACG
>NW_016158817.1:45479-79307 GCF_001687245.7 Rhagoletis zephyria | reverse complement strand
TCCTCGATGTAAAATTTGGCCATTGATATAGGAATTGGAAGGATGTGGTCGAAACTTTCCTTGCTGATTCGCCACTTTTAAAATATCCAAGAGCTGGTTTCCTTGAGTCTTACTGCTACAGCAATGGCCGCCCGAGCAATTTCATAAAGCGGAGGTAGATGCAAGGTTGCACGACGTGGGACATCGTAAATTCGTATAATATAAATATAAAAAACAAAGGAGTCCAGACATATGGGGTTTCTAGAGATTTCGACTGCAGCACCATTATGAATTGCAACCTGATTGTACAATAAGTAGGGATTTTCTAAATAACTCAACTGTAGCGCCACCTAGCGGGTCCATTTTTCGCATAAGTNTGAACGAAATCAGTTCATAAATACGGCTTTTATAAATAACTCGGCTCCATCGCCACAAAGGAGTTTTCTAGTAGCCTTTAATAGGACTTTATGCGCATGGAATAACCTCCGAAAATTTGATTTAAATCAATCTAGGGGTTTGAGTTAAATAACAACAACGAAAACGGTTATCATTTTACACATAAATATATGTACATATCTATATACATAAATTACTTGTTTTATTATTATTTTATTCGTTATTCGAATAACTAATGAAGATAATAATTATTCGAATAACGAATATTAATTTATCCGTCATTCGAATAATTTTTTTTTGAATAAACAAAATTATTTATTATTTACGAATAACAAGAAAAACAATTTATTCATTTGTTATTCGTCATTCGAATAAATTTTGCCCAACACTGACTTTGAATGCCGTTCTAGGCACACAAACACCGGACATTGACGCGACGGAGCTCCATCTGCCTCAGGAGAGCAGGACAACAATAGCCCAACTTCGCTCTGGCTACTGCAGCAGGCTAAACTCCTACCTGAGTAGGCTAAATGCGGATGTGCCGAACGAATGTCCGGCAAGCGGAGAGATCCCTCACGACTCGAAACATCTCTTCGCATGTCCGGAAAACCCCACAACCCTAACGGCGACGTCCCTGTGGACCGACCCCATAGAAGCAGCACGCTTCTTGGGGCTGCCGTTAGTGGAACTCGACGACAACGACTGAGATATCAGCCGATCTGGGCGGGGTTGTTGTAGCCGCTACAACAACAACAACAACAACAACAACTACCTGAGTAGGCTAAATACGGAGGTTCCGGTTGAATGTCCGGCATGCGGAGAGACCCCTCACGACTCGAAACATCTCTTCGCATGCCCGGAAAACCCCACAGAGTCTGCACGCTTCTTGGGGCTGCCGTTAGTGGAACTCGACGACAACGACTGAGATATCAACCGATCTGGGCATGATTGTTGTACCCGCTACAACAACAAAAACAACAACAACACGATTTCAGTAACTTCCGCAAAGCCGTTCCAATCGGGTATATTAAAGTTGATGTAGGTTCGGTTTTCTGCAGAAGCAAAGTCAGCAAAATTTATCGATCGAAACGACTATCGGCAGGTGGTCCGATGCTAGCCTCAGCATATGTCGCCATTTATTCGATCAGCGCTTGCAGTTGTTACGACCCATAATCCTGGTGGGTGTGTCGTCGTGTATTGTGCCGAATGTCTAATAGTCTATCTGCTCACAGTGACTACACACGACGAACATGTGCGCGCACAAAATTTTGATTTTCAGCGAGCATGCTCGTCGTTTGTACTCTGGTTTGTGAGCATCGCATTGGAAACAAAAACAACAACCTCATTTTAGGTGTGTACTCGTATTGAGAGGACAAAATTCTCCAGCAGCAAAAGTTCTGAGAATTTAGCAGCATTCGCTCTCAAAGAGACGAAATATCAACAGAAGTACGAGAACGCAAAATTTGCAAAAACTTGCAACCTTCTAAACAGCTGATCACTTGCACAGTTGCCACTGGTGATTATTTTGGCAATTTATTTTATGCTTGGTGCATTTTCCCCCGATTTGGCATTTTATACAATTGAATAGTTTTGGATAAGAAAAACCTTTTTAAAATACGAATTAATTATATCGGAATGAATAAGTTATTTTACTCACAATTATTTGTGATATCACATGGTGACGCATTTAAAACAAGAGTATCTCCTCCAAACACCCTTCATTGATCCGAAAAAATGTAATAGAGTAGGTTTAAAATAATAAAATTTTCATTTCAACACACAACCTACCAAAACCGAAAACTTTAGCAAAAAACATTTCAGCATGGTTCATTTAAATCTATTTTAGTATATTTAACGGAAAATTATGGTACAAACGAAAAATGTCATACGGCAACCATAAGGAGTGTACTCGTACGCCCAACTATCTAAAGTTTTAGAAAACTTTTACTGGTTTTACGTTCTCGCACCCAAAAAACTTGCGAAGTAGGGAAAATTGAGAGAGCAAAATGTGAAAGAGAGCTTCAAATTTCTGCTGAAAAAATGTTTCCTAGCTAAAACTTGCAAGTAAGAAAGTCAGCTGATTGCAAACACTTGTTTGTAAATAAAAAAAAAGAAAATATGGCCTTTTTGAGTTATTTATTGCGAATTTTATTATTAATGCTAGTATACAACGAAAAAGTGAGTAAATTTAATATGCACAACGTTTGTTGTGTTTATTTTTCGCTAATTTGCTATTAATCTCCAGTTTGTTTACTTTAGTGTGTGCTGACTACGGTTGCGGTATGACATTTTTCGTTTGTACCATAATTTACCTTTAAATATACCAAAATAGATTTAAATGCAGCATGCTGAAATGTTGTTTTGCTGAAGTTTTCGGTTTTCGTAGGTTGATTGTTGAAATGAAAATTTTATAATTTTAAAGCTACATCTGTAGATATATATATTACATTGTTTTTGGATGAAAGACGGCTGTTTGGAGGAGAAACTCTTGTTTTTGAATGCGTCACCATGTGATATCACAAATAATTATGAGAAAAATAACTTGTTCATTCCCATATAATTGATTTGTGTTTCAAAAAGTTTTTTCTTATCGAAAATTATTCAATTGTATAAATCGGGGGAAATTTTACCAAACAGAAAATAAATTGCCAAATTAATCAGCAGTGGCAAGTGATCAGCTGTTTCGAAGGTTGTAAGTTTTTGCAAATGTCGCGTTCTCGTACTTCTGTTGATATTTCGTCTCTTTGAGAGCGAATGCTGCTAAATTCTCAGAACTTTTGCTCAATACGAGTACACACCTATAGTCAGCACACTCTAAAGTAAACAAACTGGAGATTAATAGCAAATTAACGAAAAATAAACTCAACAAACGTTGTGCTTATTAAATTTACGCACTTTTTAGTTGTATACTAGCATTAATAATAAAATTTGCAATAAATAACTCAAAAAGACCATATTTTCTTTTGTTTATTTACAAACATGTGTCTGTGATCAGCTGATTTTTTCACTTGCAAGTTTTAGCTGGGAAAAATTTTTCCAGCAGAAATTTGCAGCCCTCTTTCGCATTTTGCTCTCTCAATTTCCCCTACTTTGCAAGTTTTTTGGGTACGAGAACGCAAAACCAGTAAAAGTTTTCTAAAACTTCAGATAGTTGGGCGTACGAGCACACTCCTTTTGTGTCACAATATAACCAGTAAACCACAGTATATTTTGTGTTCATGCTTGCAGTGTGCACATCGCCGGATAAGTGCAGCCAAGCCACTGAGGCTAAATTACTATATGTATATGTATGTGCATACATAAAAGTGAAATATAAATAAATGAGTTAAATCTCTAGTATAGGGTCACAACCCCTAAAAAAGGTCCGGAAAAGTCGGGAGGGGTACCAAACGACGTGTTTCGGTCCCTCTATTAACAATCCGGAGGGGGAGGGCTAATATTATTAACCATTTGAAAGTTATAAACAAAAAACGGTAATTATCTAGGTAGGCTTTAAACCGCCAAAATTGGTCAAAATTTGGAGGGGGATACCATTAGACGCCTCTGGACTCCAATAACACGGGTCCGAAAGCGGAAATTACCTTTTTTCACCCGATCGAAAGGTATTAACAAATAACTTTTCCACAATAGCACCTTTGTCCCCTTTCAGACACGTCAAGTCTTCAAAGCAATTTTTATCGCATTATCTTTGTTGTTTTCTCTTTGCTGCTTTGCTTCAAGTTTAGTTCCATAAAAATTAATACTTCGATAAATAATGAACATTTTTAATGAAAAATCGTGCGATTGCCATTGACAATATGCTTATTTGAAAATTAATACATGAAATATTGTGCATGTACATGATGCAATAATGAAAGGTGTTGTACGTTGTGACAGCTCGAAATCGAACTACCTTAGGTCAATATTGTATTTTGGAAGTACAAGATAAACGGGAATAAAAAACAGCCTTTTAGTTGAAAAAGTACTAAATTGTATGCCTTCTCAACAGCGTTCCGATTATCAGAATAGGTATATGGCTTGGTAGTCTCATAAAATTGTAGATAATTAAAATAATAAAATTAGGCGTGTTTTTATTCACAGGAATTTGATAATATGCTTAAAATTTTCGAGCTGATGAATACCCAGCTAGAACAGTATGGCTTATATAATTCCTTTTATGAGCCGTATCACTAAGAAAATTATCCCTTATGAATTTGAAATGTGTCCCTTATATTGTACAGGCCAAAAAGAGGAATTCATTTACGTGTGATCTTTTGTCCCCCTCTTTCATATAGGCTTCTTGTGCGCATATATCAGGTTTCATAGCTGTTGACCATACCAATAATGCCTCATGCTCAGTTTTACTTGATCAATTCGTGTTCTCGAGAAAAAAAAATTTCACGATTCAAAAATCTGAGTATAGCTGCCAAATTCTTTTCTCAAAATTTTGAAAATTCTTTGTTTTTTGCCCTATATTTGCTTTGTATGGTATTTTCAACAAAATATAGGCCAAAAACGATAAATGTTCAAACTTTGGAGAAAAACAATTTTTAAGATTTTTGGATCGTGAAAATTTTTTTTCTCGGAGAACACGAATTGACCTAGTAAATCTTAGTATGAGGCATTATTGGTATGGCCAACAGCTATCAAACCTGATATAGTCGCACTAAGGTTTTTTTGTGTTCCACAGTGTTATACAAGGGATACTTTGAGGAATCATATAAGGAATTATACATTACCCAAGTCCACGTATATCCAAGTTCGTGTCATACAGCAAGCATTGACTACTTTTTAAAGTTTTATTTATTTGTTTTTGAAATTAACAACATATTTCGGAATTTGTAATTAATACGTTGTGTTCATTTTAGTAAATCCACTTTTTTAATTGTACAAAATTTATTATATACATACAGTATCGGTCATATCAATAGCAACCCCATTTCAAAGTGATATTATTTCCCTCTCATGTTAATTTATTTATTGCTTAGAATTTGCAACAAAAGTAAAGTTGAATATCTAACAAAACCCATATAAACCGAATTTTAAAACATCGTAGAAAACTACAAAAAATACAACAAATTTTCAACCAAAATTCAAACTTTTTTCTCAGAAGTGTTAGAATTTTTTTGAGCACTCAGTTTTATAGCCCCTTCAATTTTAGTCTAATTATATGCAAGTTTGAAGTGGCTAAAAATTACCTTAGTTTTTTTTAGAATCGATTAAAAACAAATCGTGTTCAATCGTCTTCCATATAACGAAAACTTCGACCATATATCGATGGCTGAGTAGTAGATCGACCTATCTCGGCAGCCAGGTCGAAAACGCCCGATATCAGAAAGCTTTTCAACGCCCTATTTCAAAATTTGACTGAAAAACGCCCTATTTTAGAATTTAATTGAAAAATGCCCTATCTCGGAACTCGGTTCAAAAACACCCTATCTCAGCACATTTTCGAAGTATTTTTATTTGAGATAGGACTTTTTTGAACCGACTAATAATAATAATAAAATATGTACTATATACATATCTAGTTTCAATATAAAAAAATGTATGTACACCATTAATTGTGTATACATATCTAAGTCAATATATGTGATATACATGTACATACATCTACATACATATCGTCGTTTAAAATACAAAACCATGTATCAATAAATTGCAAAACCGCGTATAGAGATAATGCAAACCCACGTATGCGAGGTTGCATAAATTAATTTCTAGAGAGTAAAAACACTCATATTTCAAAATGGTTATCATTTTGTAAAAAGCAATCGCATTTTGGGCTAGTATATTTCAGGAAGAATGGATAAGGATTGATCCAAAAACGTGTGTGAGCGAATCCAATTTTTAGCAGCAAATGTCAGTTACGCGGTTTTGTACTTTAAGCGACGATATGTATGTTAACAGGAACGCAGCAATCTAATACACGGGAGGAGCAGGAACGCAGCACAGCAGAAGCATACAAAAAATCTGCAAATAAATGGTTTTTTAGGTTTTTAACAAACGAGAACCTGGTTTCAACTTACTTCAACGTGTCTAAATCACAACGCACAAACTAATGCAAAGGCGCAACAGGAACGCAACACTATAAAATACGGGCGGAGCAATATACAGGCGGAGCAGGAACGCAGCACAGCAGAATCGTCCGAAAAATCTGCGAATAAATGGTTCATTAGGTTTTGAAATAACAAAGAGCTCAAATGGAATGGTTCATCAATAAAGTCAAAATAATATGTTGTAACTTACGTGTATTAGCTCTTAATCACAATACCAGCACAGGTCGGTCAGCGAAACACTAAGGAAATGACCTAATAAATGCAAAATTATAATTTATATGTAAAATAATTCGGTTTTATTACAATACTTACCAAATTTCACGCAATTGGAAAACAAATGTCAGCGAATAAGAACAAAACGAACAACGAAAATTGAATCAATGTAGCTTGTTCAGAATTTTTTTCTAATATTTTGGGAAATGTTCAGTGAAAATAGCAAAGAAACAACACAGTTTCTCCTAAGGTAGTTCAAGATGGCGGATTAGAGCGAGAAGTTGCCAACGTATAACACCTTTCATTATTGCATCATGGTGCATGTATAGGATTATTTTGTCATTAACCCATAGGCAATGACTGGTGGGCAACATGGGAGGTGGTCGTGGTTATAGACAGATTTCACCAAAATGTAATACTAACCTAAATTATACCAAAGGCAACTTCGGCACCGACTTTCGTTAAAATATCTAAATTTTGTTCGAGTTAGCGTGTTTACAAGCAGACACGACTGAACCAATTCATTTCGTCATTCTGAATATTTTGATAAATATGTATGTAAGAATATGTGTATATACATTTTATACCGTTAAAAAACGTCCTTGCTTATCTGCATAAACCTTTCCTGCATTTGTTCGAGCGTCGATATACAACTTTGGGTACATATTTCATAAAAACTTTGTAGGTCTCCACTATAAGAGTGGTATATTTGAAAATTAGAGAGTTCTACCTTTAAGCTAAGTAATACTGGTTTGACCCCCTAATTTATGGGTCCATTTTCCAAAATCAGCCCAGCATTATTCACTCAAAGTTGTGTTTGGAACCAGATATGACTTATGTAGGAACTGCATCCAGTTATAATCGCTTACGCTGCAAGCCTGATTTGCTAGGAATTTTGTTTTTCTCGTTGTTTTATTTTATGTGACTTGAAAACATTTTCCACTATAAGAAAATATTGAAATTGGATTTCATTTGGGTTAAAGAAAACGACAACTCTGAAAAAATATCAACCAATACATTCAAATCACAGTATACAGCACACGATTGAGAGAATACAAAGGTTGCGCCGATCTCGGACCGCTATTCCTCTCTTAACGAATTTGACAGAATCGTTGTTTGCATGACGTCACACTTGTGAAACTTGTTTACGTTTTCCTTGCAACATTTTTTCTTCTTCTTCCATTCTTGCTCACGTTTTGGCATTTCTCTCTCGCAATTGCACCAGTGTGACGTCACACAAAAGTTATTCTCAAAAATCCTCTCTGATCGGCGCAATCTTGTATTCTATCATTCTTGTATACAGCAGACATGGGCACTTTTGCCCGTATGGGCTTTTTTGCCCGTACGGGCAAGCGAACCCATTTCGCGGGCTTGATCAGGGGAAAATCTTGGGCAAACGGGAAGGGGGCAACAAATCTCACGTGTAGCAATGAGAGCCACTGCACACGCATTCTCAAGTAAAAAGGCTCACTCTCCCAAACGTACGCCACATACACTCCTCGTCATTTGAATAGCTCAACTTTTTAATCTTTAGTATTTACACTTAATTTTGTTTATTTAATATTCATTACATCCGATTTTAAAACTTTACACAGAGTTAAAAAAATGTCAACAAAGGGGTACAATAAAGTGCAAGTTTCAAGTGTCTGTAAAATAGCGGTAATTTTTGACAATTTTTTTGGAGATAGTGCTGCGCATTTTCTCTCATACAAAGTATGCTCGACAAAACTTTTATATGGAATAAAATGCGCAGCACTGTCAATAAAAAATAAATGAATTTGAAAAATCGGGGCTGTTTTAGAGTCACTTCAAACTTGCACTTAATTACACTATAATTGAATGGGCTACAAAACTGCATATCAGAAATTTTTCTAAAAATATTATTAACTTATTCACTGCAGGTCATTAGGATGGCACACTCCTATGTTGACCTTTTTTAAGAACTGTTTCCAGCTCTCGAGAAAAACGAAAAAATCATATAAAATGCTGCCCAAGAAATGGAAAATAAACTTTCTTTTAAGTTTTAGTTTGTAAAAAATTTTAAAATTGCATTTACCCGTAGAATATGCTATATCGTCACTAGACACGAATAAAGGCGCGAGCTCAAAAGTTGACGGCGAAAAAAGACGCATAAAAAAATTTCAGCGTCAAATACTCTTAACATACTTCGCCAAAGTTTTTATAAGCATCTTTTTTCGCAAAATGTTTTTAAACGCTTTTTTTCACCGTCAAAACACCAGCGCGCCTTTATTCGTATATAGTGACGATATTTTTACAAAAAATTTGTATTAAATAAACAAACGGAAAACTGTAAATACTAAGCATTGAAAGGGTGTGCAATTCAAATGACGAGGAGTGTATATGAGCAGATGTGATCACTACCACAAGTAAACGCGAGCTGAAAGCGTGATTGGGTTAGTGTGCCAATTACGTTTGAATGAATTTGCGTTCGCTTTGCTACGCTCTCGCATGTATTTGCATGTGATGCTTACGCTCTTTAAACAGGCGCTCACTTTCTGTCCATGCTTGTATACATAGTTGCCAACTTGGTGCTTTAAGCACTAGATTTAGTGCTTTTTGAAAATTAAAACGCCAAAAAAATGGTTTAGTGCCTAGTGCACTTTTTAGTGCTTTTTTCTGAACTAAAATTTCTGAATTTACAAGAATCTACAAATTTAAATGCACCAAAATGCAAACCATGATTGATAAAAAGATGAAGTTGCAAACCCTCGTTCTTGCGTTCTTGTTAAATTGTATTCGCGTTGAAAATGCTAGCACGCAGATAAGTGAAGTGTTTACTTTTTATTTTCTTGATTGTTGATTGATTACACAGTCCGAAAAATTTTAACTTTTTTTGCCACCTGAGTTCATTGGTTTTTAGATTTTTCGGTGCTGAATCCAAATCTGGCTGTAGAATTTCTCTACCACGTCAGAATTTTGAGATATCCTAACCTCTAAGTGTAAAAACACGGTTTATTATAAAACAACAAATTTNGTATTAAATAAACAAACGGAAAACTGTAAATACTAAGCATTGAAAGGGTGTGCAATTCAAATGACGAGGAGTGTATATGAGCAGATGTGATCACTACCACAAGTAAACGCGAGCTGAAAGCGTGATTGGGTTAGTGTGCCAATTACGTTTGAATGAATTTGCGTTCGCTTTGCTACGCTCTCGCATGTATTTGCATGTGATGCTTACGCTCTTTAAACAGGCGCTCACTTTCTGTCCATGCTTGTATACATAGTTGCCAACTTGGTGCTTTAAGCACTAGATTTAGTGCTTTTTGAAAATTAAAACGCCAAAAAAATGGTTTAGTGCCTAGTGCACTTTTTAGTGCTTTTTTCTGAACTAAAATTTCTGAATTTACAAGAATCTACAAATTTAAATGCACCAAAATGCAAACCATGATTGATAAAAAGATGAAGTTGCAAACCCTCGTTCTTGCGTTCTTGTTAAATTGTATTCGCGTTGAAAATGCTAGCACGCAGATAAGTGAAGTGTTTACTTTTTATTTTCTTGATTATTGATTGATTACACAGTCCGAAAAATTTTAACTTTTTTTGCCACCTGAGTTCATTGGTTTTTAGATTTTTCGGTGCTGAATCCAAATCTGGCTGTAGAATTTCTCTACCACGTCAGAATTTTGAGATATCCTAACCTCTAAGTGTAAAAACACGGTTTATTATAAAACAACAAATTTTTTCACTCATTTCTACTTAGGGTATCAATAAGTATTACTCTTCCCCTTCAAAATTCCATTTCGTTCGTTGCGATTCGATTGTTCTTTCTCCAGATGTACCAGTTTTACCAGTTCGGTATTACTTCGTAAGCATGAATGTGTATTTATTTACACATGTAAATATTGTTTATTTTTTTACTTTGCGCTATTTTCAGTATTTTGGTGCTTTTTTAAATAAAAAAAACTTGGCGATCAGGGCTGCCAACTTGGCTCAACCGTGCCATTTTTGGCACTATTTTACTTGAAATGGCACTGAATTTTTAAATTTTGCACAAAGTGCCAAAATGGCACTTTTGAAAAAAAAGCCAAATTTAAATACATTTTTGTGAAATCCTTTGCGTGTACTTCTTTTCTCAACTAAAATTTTCTAATTTCTATAGTGTATACAACAGGTTTATCTTACTTTGACATTGGGCTTTTGTTTTAATTTGTCTAACTTTAATGCTAATGGGAAGAACTAAAGAGAATGACACCTTTTTTGGCACTTTTAATTTTCTATTTGGCACGTTTTAGCACTTTTTTATCCTCAATATGGCACTTCATAGCTATGTATGTTTGGCAGCCCTGTTGGCAAATTTGATCACTAGCTGACCTTCGCCGAGCGCTCTTTGCTGGGTTCGGACGACAAAAATGGAAGTAAATATCAAGTATTCGTAGTAGATGTGCATTTCTTATCTTTACAAAAAACAATTAATTTCTCTTCGTATCCTTGTACAAATAAGGAGCTAAAGCGGCCTTATAAGGGTCGATATCCGTAGACTGGAAAATCGACCAGCTAGTGGATGAGATGTCATTTGCACGGCTCGATTTTGGTTGAACGACAAAAATCTAATAGAAAATCGACCCGTATAAAGGCGCCTTAATCCATTCATTAAAGTTAAAATGCCTTGGTTAAAATTAATAAGAAGTTATTTCATTCTTTACCGCGACAATTGTTTCATCGGTGGGCAACGACGCAATTACAGAACTTTAGACAGAGCAATCTTTTTCGATCGGGTTCAGATAGGCCGATTGTGAGGGCCTATTCACGAATTCAAGTGTATTTGCAAAGTTGCTGTAGCTCACCAATGTAACAATCGTGTCGATATAAAGGTAAAATATAACTTTTAGTTTACTATTAAAAACCACACCTCCTTTCTATTTGAAGAGTAAATTTGTTGATGCAACAAAACGGAGCAGATTTTCAGCTGAGCGAAGTAGAGGACTAGGTTTCAAATTTTTTCGACAAAACGGAACAAATCTACTCCTATCGGAGCGAAGTCCGAACGATGGCTTATTGTGTATATGAGGAAAATGTATGCTCTTTGTTTGGTACACAAAGTCAGTATTACCGCAGCCGTACTGCGATGAACATGATGTCGGTGGGATACAAATAATTTTTTCGCAACTTTTCATACCCTTCCTCCCGTAAACTGTTTTTCCCTTTCCCCAGCCCGCGTTCGCACTTTCGCTACTGCGCGGGCAAAAAAGTGTCCATGTCTGGTATTCAGTAATCCAGATAGGCAAAACAAAAAATTAAAAATATGCTTATTTGACAATTTATTTCAATGTATTGGTTAATATTTTTTCAGAGTTGTCGTTTTCTTTAACCCAAATGAAATCCAATTTCAATATTTTCTTATAATGGAAAATGTTTTCAAGTCACATAAAATAAAACAATGAGAAAAACAAAATTCTGGATGCAGTTCCTACATAAGTCATATCAAATATACCACTCTTATAGTGGAGACCTACAAAGTTTTTATGAAATATGTACCCAAAGTTGTATATCGACGCTCGAACAAATGCAGGAAAGGTTTATGCAGATAAGCAAGGACGTTTTTTAACGGTATAAAATGTATATACACATATTCTTACATACATATTTATCAAAATATTCAGAATGACGAAATGAATTGGTTCAGTCGTGTCTGCTTGTAAACACGCTAACTCGAACAAAATTTAGATATTTTAACGAAAGTCGGTGTCGAAGTTGCCTTTGGTATAATTTAGGTTAGTATTACATTTTGGTGAAATCCATGACCACCTCCCATGTAGTAATCAACAATATTTTGGTTTTATTATTTTTTTACGAATTTCGCTGTTAAAATTTACATTTCAAATATATCAACAAACATTTGGGGGTACTTTTGCACCAGTCATTGCCTATGGGTTAATGACAAAATAATCCTATACATGCACAATATTTCGTGTATTAATTTTCAAATAAGCATATTGTCAATGGGTTCGCACGATTTTTTATTAAAAATTTTCATTATTTATCAAAGTATTAATTTTTATGGAACTACTAATTTTTTGAACTACAATAACACCAGTAAATAGTATTTCCCCCCGAAAAAGATTATACCGTTACAAATTTTCGCCTGCGGCGCTTTTTCCTATAAAAATCAATACTTCCATATATAATAAAAATTTGTAATAAAAAATCGCGCGATATCCTATCGATACTTCCATATATAATGACAATTTTTAACTGTTTAGTTATTTCCACAATTAATTATCCCACATAACAGTCTGAACTCCATGTAAACATATTCAATATTTATTCCATTCAGATTGAGTGGCAATACCGCACATCAGCAGGTGGATTTTGCATTAAGCACGCCAAAATTGTTTGCATTATAATAAATAAAATATATAAGTTTTTAGTGATATATTTACCGCTATTTTGATATATGTGGCTAAAATGAAGTACTGTTGTTGTATGTATGGTGAAATATGGGCGATTTGTGCGCTTGTGTGTGTGTATTAAGTGAATAAAAAAGGTGCTATTGTGGAAAAGTTTTTTGTTAATAACTTTTGATCGGGTGAAAAAAGTTAATTTCCGCTTTCGGATCCTTGTTATTGGAGTCCAGAGGCGTCTAATGGTACCCTCCAAAATTTTGACCAATTTTGGGGGTTGAAAGCCCACCTAGATAATAACGCTCTCGCGAAGTTTTCCCTTAAAAATGAATTAAAAGCTATTATAAGACGAGATCAGTTATTTCCACAAATGAAATTGCTAATTTCACATTGGGCTTCTACACACTGGACTGCTCAATCCGCCTAAAACTGATTTTGTGTGTATAAGAGGGGAAGAGAGTTGGAGTTTACCTCGTCATGGACAAGAATGATAGAATACAAGATTGCGCCGATCAGAGAGGATTTTAGAGAATAACTTTTGTGTGACGTCACACTGGTGCAATTGCGAGAGAGAAATGCCAAAACGTGAGCAAGAATGGAAGAAGAAGAAAAAATGTTGCAAGGAAAACGTAAACAAGTTGCACAAGTGTGACGTCATGCAAACAACGATTCTGTCAAATTAGTTAAGAGAGGAATAGCGGTCCGAGATCGGCGCAACCTTTGTATTCTCTCAATCGTGGTCATGGATAACTAGATATGAAACTCTCTCATTTTTTCTGAGAGCGCGCCCAGGAACTCGTTTTCGTACTTGGCAGCACTGCCAATCCCTGGGCAGATAAACAGCTGGCACGCGAAGTGGCGAGCTACCACTAGATGTGTGGAAAATGCATCACATTGAATTCAGTGGATTTCTTCTTCCCGCATTTTTTAATATTACTATAAAACAGTATTTGTAACTAAACGCAATTTTCCTGGCAATATAAACAGTGAAATATAAAATAGGTTTGAAGAATATTGTAACTTTTGTTCGTTGTGTTTAATCAAAAGTTTCTCCATAAATTTCTCTACAAATGCTCATACATGTTTTCGTCACAGTGGCTCTACTGGATAATGTTATAAAAAATACACTTTGACAGCGCTCTCACGAGAAAAAGAGTTTCATATCTAGTTATCCATGACCTCGTTCTTTTCAGTCCGTGAAAATCGCGGATTGATGGTGACTGACACGTGTCCATAGTAGTGATGTACTGAATTTTCGGTACCCAATACTCGGTACCCAATACTTAAAAAAGATTTCGGTACCCAATACTTCCTTTTCGGTACCCGATACCGATTCTTTACATTAAACCTTCGCCATTATATGCATTTCAAGTTTAGAAAAAACTTTAATTACTAATTTATATGATATCGGCTAAAACACTTGAACTTATCGGAACAGAGAAATATTATTTTATCAGTTTTAATCTTAGTTGATCTAAGGTTCAAGAAAAATGCTTTTACTGCTTTTACGGATGAAGAAGCCTTTCAGGGGGGAGATTCTGTAACCAGTTAGCGACAAGTTTCGGATCGATATCGCACTTGTTGACGTAAAAATATTTCATATCATACGTCAACAAAACCGATGCCGATTCGAAAATTGTCGCTAACTGGTTACAGAATCTGCGCCCAGGCCTACAAAAATGATATCGTCCGATTCAGCTGGAACAAAAATGTTTCAAACATCTTTCATTTGAATCCGTATTAAAAGCTCTATTGGCTCCTACATTCGGGTTTTTATAGGCGAGTCTCCCCTGAACCGTTTTTTCCATATTTTTGGCCTATGTGCGCTTTTATTCGAAACCTAAATGTTTCGGTACCGAGTATCGAGAGTATTGGATACTTTTTAAATCGGTACCGAATATCGATCAATACTTTAAAGTATTGACTCAGCACATCACTAGTCCATAGACATTGGCCCGTAGTCATAGTCAAAATAAAGTCGACTTTAAAGTTAGTTGCAGCTTTTTGACATAATTTTCAATGGGATATCTGTCAAAAAAGCTGCAACTAACTTTAAAGTCGACTTTATTTTGACTATGACTACGGGCCAACATGTTTTGTATTTCGTTTTGTTTGCATGTGCCACATGCACTAAAACTATGTTCACATATCAATATTATCTCAATCAAAGCTAGTTTTTTAATCACCCCGTTTACACAGGCAAATCTCAGATTATTAGCCGTCAAATTTGTTGTGCTTGTTATTCCCACATCTCAAGGAAAATTTATGTTTCTTCTCTGTGCCACCGTGATCACGTTTTTCTGCTATAATAAGCAATATAAATATATTTTAACTTAACATTTTATTAAAAATACCTTTACAAACCTCTTTTACTTGCTAGCGTACATTTTTGTTTACTTTTACATTTGGCATTTCTCCTCTCTTTCGCAAAAACAATCGATAAAACTAGGATGGACACCGAAAAGTTATCGGTTAAATCTGAGATTATTTTATAATTACAGATTAACAAGGGACGAATTTTATACGGCTAATCTCTTGTTATAATTACAGATTAGGGTGTTAAGCTCGAAAATGAGGATAATCTACTTATATGTGAACCTAGTATAACACAATCATGCGTAGTTCATGTACAGTAAAACCCGCTTAAGTACCTCACTGTAAATGTCGGTATTTTGCGGTACTTAGGCGGGTTGGGTACTTAAAAGAACCCGCTTAAGTACGTCAATGCGGGTACTTAAGCGAACACAATTATTGATGAAGTGATCAAGTTACACCGTAGCATTATTTAAACATATAAACACATAAAGAAAAACTTTATTAAAAAAACTAGATAAAGCAATGTTATATAATTTTTACAACAATTCAATTATTTAAAAAGTCACTGATTATACATATTTATTCATACATATGTACATACAGTTTCGACCAAATTAAAAATGATACCGTTTGCCGCTTATGTTCATTAATTTTTAGGATTTTTCAATTAAAATAGAGTTCATTCCCTACCACATACCATATAAATCTAAGCATAAGATTTTGTAGAACACTGAAAATTCACCAAATTTTAATCAAAATTCCAAAATTCTAAAAAATCAAGGGTAATTTTTAGCCACTTGAAACTTGAATGTTGTTACTCTGACGGTGGCAAATAATGTCGATTGTGTAGTGCTGCCACTGAATTTCGAAACATGCAAATATTTTAAGAAATTATAAAAGAGCACTTAAAACGTGAAAATTATAAGTAAAATGGTCAATGGGATACGAAAAACTTAGGTACTTAGGCGGGTTGGGTAAATAAGCGGGGAGTTACTTAAGAGAGGGATTTTCTTCAGATTACATTAAAAAATTCACGGTGCCCAAAACTGTTGGTTACTTCAGCGGGTTAGGTACTTAAGCGGGTGGGTACTTAAGCGGGTCTCACTGTATACAAAACTGAAACCTGTTTTCGGGCGACTTCCCAGCAATGTTGCCAGGTTGCCGATTTGGTCGTCATTTTGAACACTTTTTACAGCCATGACAATTTGGCGAGATTTTGCCCGAATGGCGATTTTGCTTTATGTACAAATTTGGTTGGCTCTCAACTTCGAGGATAGTTATGACTGGTTTTCACTATGTCATACTTTGACGACAAAATTTGGCGACATATTTTGACACAACTATATCTCCTTTATCCATACCTTTATCGATGATATTATGGGCCAAAAACAGACAGATAGCCGATTTAGCAGCGCATGTACACGACTAAAGACCTATCCTGATCCAAATCAATCGAAAAACCGCTTTTTAATCCCATTTGACAATGTGTTTTCACTTATTTGACGACAAATGCCACTCAATTTGACATAGTGAAAATCAGCCTTTACACAGGCAACTAAAAATTGTAGTGTGAACACTTGGTTACCATTTCTGCTAATACATAATTGTCGTATCCAAATTATATCATGTGGCAGTACTAACAGTAGTTGTCGATAAGTACTCATTTACACACGGCGATTTTTGTTGCCGCAACTCGACGTTTGTAGGAGAGAGCGCGACGAGGAAAGGAGAGGGGTACCGAGTTGCTCGTGCTCGGGCAACACGCTTTGTGCTCTCGTTCGTCTGTGTAAATTGTCCCCGCTGTTCACAGCTGACAACAATTGCATACACACAAATCGCCGTGTGTAAATGAAACGAGCAACACCAAAAGGGAATGTGAAAAATCGCGTCGACAAAAGTTTCCGTGTATAAACACAGTCTTATTAGTAGTTTTCTTCTCTCTTTCATCACTATTTGTGTAGTTTCTGAGGTCCAATTCGTAGTTTTTGCGTTGTGTACTGATACATATTTATTGAGCGAAGGAAATTATGAATAAATTATTAAGTAAGACTTGTAGGTATGAACAGTTTATAATGCACATGGTAAAGTTGCAGTCTGCAAATATTTGATGTTCTCTTTACCTCAGCTGTCGAGTCAGAAGATGCTCTTTGCAAGAAAACTCAACTCTTCAGGGAATTTTGTTCACGCGGGACTTATTAAAAGAGGTAATGGTTGTTATTGTTTTGAGTTTTATCCAAACACCGATATACTTAAAAGTTTCAAAAATGAAATGTAGCATTAAATATTGTACCTAAAATCACACTCAAGAAATAAAAAGGAATTTTCTTCTATACAACTTTTTTAAATCAGTCTGAAGATCTCCAGAAAAAAACTTTCGCATATTTAGTTCTTCAAGAAAATTTACACCAACGGCAAAGTTCTTTTTCAAGCAACAAAAAGAATGAAACAAATTCTTGTGATTTTTCTAGAAAGCTGTTAAACATAATATATACTAGAGAAAAACTTTGTGAAAAAAAAATGTTATACGTCTTATCCAAAGTTTCACTAATCAATTCTAAATTTATCAGACTTAAAATTTAAAATGTTTAATTTTCCGAACGAAATTGGCTGATAAATTTAAAATTGATTGGTGCAGCTGGGCATTAATGATCTAAAAATGAAGAAGAAAATGCGATTTTATTGCAATTGAAAATTTTTTTTTAAAAGTAATGTGAATTTTAAGAATTCGTAAAAACGTTTAACTTTTTATTTTTTACGTATCGAGCCCTAACCGCCAAAATAACGTAAGCGATATTTTTTTTAAATTTCCTTTTTGATGCAGAAATATTCCTAGAGATGCATTTCTGCATCAAAAAGAAAATTTGAAAAAAATGTCGCTTACGTTATGTTGGCCGTCAGGGCTCAGTATATCAAAAATCGGAAAAAGCTCAAAAGAGCTTCCTGTTCTGTTTATTTGAATTTTTTATATGTTGACGATTTTTACATGCAAATGACGATTTATTATAACCAATCTGACGATTTCTCACTTCTGTGACATGGCAACACTGCTGCCCAGTTAGGGTTGTGGGAACACAGTCGAAGCATCTGGCAACACTTACCTTTTGGATGGGACTTTTACTATTCTCTTTATGCACTTATTCATAAGTTTTTCCTCTTTTCGGTTGCAAGTTTTAAACTTATAAATTTCCCACGGTGGTGGTTAGAATTTTCTAGACTTTTTTACGTGCCACTTATATCTGATCCGCAAAAACTAATTGCGACTAATTCTAAGTGTGTAAACAAATAATAAAAAGTATTCTTTGCGTTGTAAGAAAAATCATTTGTGGATTGTTATTCCCAACAGGGTCAAAACGATACTAGTAAATACAAGTACATACTCGATACTTTTCGTCCGATACCAAGCAATTTTCGTATCGATACTTTTGAACCAAATACTGAGTAGGTATCGGAAGAAAGTACTTGTATCGAAACTCGATTCAGTGACAATTTTATTCCCGGACTATTATTTTTTAATTCAACAAACTCATGAATAGTTAAAAATTTTTGGCAGTTGAGTTGCCAACGAAAAGAAGGTCCTCCAAAGAAAGACCCACTTCCATCTAATCTAAGTCCATTTTAAACGCAACTTCTCCAAAAGGATTACCTAACGTGCTTGTTTTATTTCTTTCCGTTTGTATTCAATTTAAGGCAAATCTACTAAGTCCAAAAGAAACACATAAAATTCGATAAGCTCACAAAAAATCTAAATATTTTAATTTGCAACGGAACGGAAAATTTTTATAAATGGATTTAGCAACTTTTCACTCTAACAGCCATATCCACGTGTTGTCACAGTCGTCTATTGTCACAGTTCAATTGTCATTATCGTGTCATCAGCTGTTGTCATAGGTATACACAGTCAATAATGACAAGCGAAAAGCTCATTTTATTTGCCAATTCCGGCGAAAGTTTCTCTATGGTGAAACAGCTGTTCTTTGTTTATATTTTAATTTGTTCTTTTTGACCGCCACTGCAACAAAAGGGATTTCTTTTAAATAAAATACACCACAGCAGTGGATTACGGAACACCGGAAAAGTGAGTAATTTTATAATAGGAAAATTTATTAAATTTTGTTATGAATTCGTGTAGTAACACGCGTGGAAAATATGAATGCACCACACAAGAGCAGCTGCAGTTTTGCGAAGACCACCCCTAACAGCAAACATGTAAAAACTGTCCAAAAAAACTGTTGTCTCGGAGTTCCATCAGAAGTCTTCTTCTCTGTGTAATTTTTGCCTGCTCCACAATAGCCGCGTACATAATAATTATTTCCTCCATGAATAATATTATGATATGCATACGCAAATAATAACTGTTTAACACACCTATTTAGGCAAATAAAGTGGTTTCACAGTTTTCATTTAGTAAAATTTTTGCAATTTTTTTCTGCAAAATTAATAAAATTGACAATATTAACATATGTTTTAGCGTTGTCACGTACTCAATAGGTCATCACAAAAATAATAGCAATTGTCACCGCTGGAGCTTTCAAATTGCCCTCTGCATACCTAAACGTGACAATTGTTTGTAAACATGCCAATAGTTATAGCGGCGAGTTTTGTCATTGCACGCGAATAGGGCTGTAAGCTAGCCATATGAATGCCGGCACTGTTTCCATTTCATTTAATTTCATTTATTAAACAAATTCATTAGTAAAATAAGATATTAAAGCTCTTTTATAGTACAACAGTAATTATAAAGCACAAACATAAAGCAACAAAAGGAAAACAATAAGTAAAAAAAATAAAAGAAAAAGAAAAATACAACTAATTCTAAGACTAAAAACTAACATTATTACTTAAGTAAAAACACAACGAGACAAACGTAAACATGTGTTGATAAATACATACACATATGATAATCCTAGCAGCAACCGGATTCCAGCTTTCGCTATCGCTAAAACTCCATCGCAAAAAAATACTAAATGGATTTTTGCAATTTTGGGAGATTTTTGCGGTTCGCGCTTAAAAAATCATCTCTAAAAAGTTTAATTTTTGGTTCATTTTTTTGGTGGGTTTTAGCGATGAACAAAATGAACCCGGATAAAGTGAGTGAACAGATTTTGACAGCTCATCAGCTAAAATGGCGATTCCAGCGTCTTTTCCATTGCTACAAATCTCCATTGTTGGCTTNATTTTGACAGCTCATCAGCTAAAATGGCGACTCCAGCGTCTTTTCCATTGCTACAAATCTCCATTGTTGGCTTAAAATTCTGCGAATTTGGCGACTAGAAAAAGTTTGTGCTAAAAAAATAACGCGACAAAAAAGGTAATGCTTATATTGTTTTTTGTTAAAAATACTCTTTTATATTAAAGAAATTGTTTAATTAATAGCAAAATATGGAAAACCGCAATAGCAAAAGAGTGACGAAGGATCAAAAATATATGCTCGTTCAATATTTGGAGGATCATAGAGAATTTGCTCACGACAGGTATGCAAAACATTTTCCCGTAAATGATTTTGTTTAAGTTTTTATTTTTTAAGATTCGTCAATGGCACCGGGAGCAAAAGTTTAGCTGAGCAGTGGAACCACCTCGCCGAAAAATTAAATGCTTACGGAGGATCCATGAAAGATGGTGAAGGATGGAAGAGAGCGCGGGTAAATATGAGGTAAATATGTTTTGAAAATGTACATAAGTAGCACTAAGATTCTTAAAATTGTTTTCGATTAATGATAGGAGCAAGGCCAAACAAAAATCCCAAGATTTGAGAAATGCTATGGAGCGAAGCGGGGTAAATTCATCAATTACCGAAAAACATCTCAGTAACCTCGACGAGCGCATCATTGGCGTGATGACCACAGTGGCAGTGGTCGGTCAAAGAGAAGTTAGCGAGCCACTGGTGAGTTAAGAACATTTCCATTTATAAATTATTTCTATCCATAGATTCGAATTCGATCAAAATGTTTTTGTAGTTTGAACATACTTACATATGTATATATCTATAATTTATATAATCTATATATAAATACGCCACAAGAAAATTTTGCAATCCCTTTTCTGAAGGCACCGTTCGCTCGATTTCAATGAAACATACACCGAATTAAAGGATATAACTTGCTCTAATCCACAAATGTTAGTCGCGATACATAGGGGGCGTGGCATCTGACATATAGACTAAAATGTGAAAACCACTATATCTCTAAAACCAATTATGCTGGAGAACTGAAACTTAGCACAGACGCATAGATTGTAAATACCCTACTTACGGTGAAAAATTGTAGGTATTGGGGATGTGGGTGTGGCACTTCCCATACAAACTGAAATTCTCATATCGCTTATCTCTGGAACCGCCTATGCTAACGTCCTAAAATTTCACACAGCAACATATGTTGTCAATACCGTACTTACGGCAAAAAGTGGTAGATTTTGGAAAAGGAGGCGTGGCGCCGCTCATACAAACTCAAATTCTTATATCGCTTATCTCTGGGACCACTTATGCTTACGTCCTGAAATTGGAGACAGCAACATATGTTGTCAATACCGTACTTACGGCAAAAAGTGGTAGATTTTGGAAAAGGAGGCGTGGCGCCGCTCATACAAACTCAAATTCTTATATCGCTTATCTCTGGGACCACTTATGCTTACGTCCTGAAATTGGAGACAGCAACATATGTTGTCAATACCGTACTTACGGCAAAAAGTGGTAGATTTTGGAAAAGGGGGAGTGGCACCGCCCATACAAACTGAAATTCTCATATCGCCTATCTCAGGAACCGCTTATGCTAACGTCCTGAAATTTGACACAGCTATTTATGATAACAATAAAATACTTATGGCGAAAAGTGGTAGATAATGGGAAAGAGGTGTGGCACCGCCAATACAAAGTGAAATATGGCTTATCTCTGAAACCACTTATGCTAACGTCCCGAAAATTGACACAGCAACATATGTTGCCATTGCCGTACTTATGGCGAAGAGTGGTAGGTTTTGGAAAAGGGGCGTGGCACCGCCCATACAAACTGAAATTCTCATATTGGTTATCTCTGGATCCACTTATCATAAGGTAATGGAATTTTACAGACCTACATTTATACACATATAGAATCGCAAGAATCATTCAATTGGGAACCATTTTCTCCCAGATTTTATAATCGCATTAAATGATTGCTGTTTTGTGCAAAAGTTTTTAGAAGGATCTGTGTGTTTGTCTTCCGATAGGTGGCGCAGGGATTGAGAGCTATCCAAAAAAATCATATATATGATCAGATTTGTTTCACTTTTAGAACACATATTAGTAACATAACTCGGTAGCCCAATCGTGTGATGAAAAATATTGGGCTCTGGCCCAGTCTTGATGAAAACCAGTGTGAAATCGCCGTTAGAGAAGGAAATATTATCTTTTGTTGTAAACCTTCAAGATACTTTCTCTACCGTTAACGATTCTGATGAAAAAAGAGAGAGTTTATGTAGATGTGCGCAATTTAGTTTTTAACCTGCAAGAGGCTCTCAGACAAATATAATGGAAAGAGCTTATATACAGTCTGAATTGGTATATGTTTGACATATTAGTCAGTGATGAACATCTCATCTATACATACAATACATATGCATATCTTTTATAAATGAAAATCGAAGTTTCTTTCTCGGTCTATTTTCAAAAACTGCTGAAGAAATTTGGAGGAGACTCCGTAGACCTAGCATTAATCAATCCGGTGTTAGCTTTCATAATTTGATTTTAAGTCTTCCTGTAAATTTGCTATAAATTATACTGGTGGACTTCAGTAATTCGCATAAAGGAGTTAGTATTGGTGACAGGTAAAATTCAAAAGTGTATGAAAAAAGATGTCGAATTTCGACAACTGGGCGATACTCGTAATTTTTAATTACAGAGAAGTTCCGGCGCAGTAACTAGCGTGGAATTATTTGACGCCTCTGTGGACCACTTTGAGATAGAGGTATGTACATACGCCTTATGATTGTCTCTGTTTTTATTTAACTTTTTATTACAGTTTCTTGAAGGAGGCGATGAGGAACCGCAAATGGCACCGGATGTGGTTCCTCAGGATCCACTTCCACCACAACGTCGGGCTCCCAAACGCAAAAATTACTCTTTAGAAGAGAGCAACGCCAAAATGATACAATTAGAAGAACGCAGAGTCGTCTTGGCGGAAAGAAAAATTGCGGCGCTGGAGAAAAGAAACTCTATAGAAAAGAGAAAGGCCGACGTATTGTCCAATATCTTAAATAAATTGGATTTACTTCTACAAAGGTGATTGTTCTCGGAGTGATCGTAGAAATATAGATATTTGAGCTTTACGGTATGTTGCCAATGAATTATGAACGGTACTCAGACGTTTATATTTTGACGTTTAACTGATTTTTTGAACTTCAATATTTCTTTTATAAAAATATAGTAAATTCAATAACATATACCACATCTATCGTTGCTTTAAACTTTGTGCGAAAGTCGCGAAAAATCAACAAATTACGAAAAGCTGTGATCAAAATTTAAAAGCTTTTATCAGAATTATTAGAAAATATTTACGTACGCAGATATATAGCCTTCAATTTCAGTTCCATAAAATGCAAGTTTGAAGTCGGTCGAAATCCGCGTTTGATTTTTCGAATATATCTTTGGTTTAAGGTGTAATGTACTTTCTTCAACATAAAAAAATGCCGACATACTTTACCGCGAAAAATTAACCGCGAATTTTTACCGACTTCAAACTTGCATTTTATGGTACTAAAATTTAAGGCTATATAAATGCGTAGTAAAAAGTTTTTTAAAAATTCTGATAAGTTTTAAATTTTGATGAGTTTTTCGTAATTAGCCGATTTTTCGCGAATTTTCCACAAAGTTTGAAGCAACGATATATGTGGTCTATGTTATTGAATTTACTATATTTTTATTAAAAAAAATATGAAAGTTCAAAAAATCAGTTAAACGTAAAAATGTAAACAAACGGTACATTGTAATTCAATGGTAATATACTATAGGTTTAGTTTTCCAAGCTGTAGAACAGCGCGTTGTTTTTTACTTATGTAAATAAATTTGGTATTTAAGCTTTAGGTTAAGTTTTCAAGCTGTGGAACAGAATTTTATTGTTTTTATTTATGATTAATTTAAATTAATTAGATATTTAAGCTGTAGGTTAAGTTTTCAAGCTGTAGAACAGCGTTTTATTGTTTTACTTATTGCTAATGGTAATAAATTAGGTATTTAAGCTGTAGCGTAAGTGTACATGTTGTAGAACAGCGTTTTAATTTTTCATTTATTATTAATGTAAATAAATTAGGTATTTAAGTTGTAGGTTAAGTATTTCAAGCTGTAGAACAGCGTCTTAATTTTATTGAATTTAATGAATTTTGGACTGAAATATGCATATATAGAAAATACTTAATATAAAGAAAATAAACGAATACGCAATTGTTTTTTAAATTTGAGTAAGCGTTAATTGAATTATTTAAAAAATAATAATAGTAATAAATGCTTAAATTAAAGGATGTACCCTAGTGGTCAGCTAATTAGGTTAGTTGCATTTTGACCAGTTTTGCCTGTTTTTATATTGTTTATAATGTTTATTTTTTTATAAAAGTATAAACCCACATTTCACACTTTTTACAAAATTTGTAAAAATTGAATTCAAATTAAATTGTTTTAGACCATTGAATTTAGTAGGACAAATAGCAAGTTTCAAAACGCTAGAATTTTTAATATTTTTATTTTTGCTGACGGTGCTATGTAATTTCTTCCACGTAAAGTATGTTCGAAACGACTATTATATGGAAGAAAATACCTGGCACCGTCAACAAAAAAATATTTAACATCAAGGCAAAGTTTTAAATATTTTGGGAAATTGGTAAATCTCTTTGGTTTTTTTAATTTTTGTACAAAGTATGAAATGTGGATTTATACGATGCTGGTTATATAAGGCGCTAGACTTAATAAACAAAACTGGTAAACATGTAACNATTTTTGTACAAAGTATGAAATGTGGATTTATACCATGATTCAATAATACAAGGTTGCGTAATTTGTGACAGCTAAAATTTGACACTCCTTTATCCAGATTTGTACTTTGGAAGTAGGAGAAAGGGGAAGAATGTGATCGCTTTTGCGAAAACGGTCGTAGAAAGGTACTACAAAAATTACGCAAAGTATACAATTAGAAGTAAAATGTGTATTATTTATTCTATGCAAATTTGCAATATATTTGGTGTTTTAATGGAAATACTAAACAATACATAAATATGTTCATCATTTCCTGGAACCGACCGTTCAGCTATGCAAAAAGGAAAACTGCAGATCAATAGAAGTTTTTATGCTCATTTCAAACATGCCAAAATTATTTGGCGCAAAAAAAAAATTAAGACGTTCTAGAAGGTTAAAGTTCAGTTTTTAAATTTTTTAAATATTAATATCTTACGAACTGTAAGTATAACCGATAAAAAACGAATGACGCCACCATAAAGATAACTAATTTGTCTTTCAGCTGGTGTACATAATTTATAGCTTCTTGTTTTTTAAACCAAAACCACTAAGAGGTCTATTCTGCACGTTACCAAAGATTTTGTAACCGAAAAATTGTATTACCAAAAAATGTTACCAGTTCTTGTCACCGCGATTCTAGGTACATTGGTAATGCAATTAAAATATTCAGCAATTCAGCTATGAAGAATTGTGCAAATCCTGGCATTGAATATTTCACGGGGCAATAATTTGTTACCAGCTTATGAGATGGTAACAAAATTTACCGGTTACAAGAGTATAAAGAATGCGAAAAAGGTTTTAAAATTGACAGGAACTTTATTTACCGGTTACAAACTTTTTATTCCCAGCGCAGAATAAACAATTCAGTGATAATAAAAAATACAAATAAACAAAGCAAATAAACCTCTTCGTTATTTTTTGCCTGCGCCAAATTAGGTATCGTTGTAATCAGCGTAAAAAGTTCTATCTATCGGCATTTTTGGTTATTTTATAGCTAAACGGTCACTATTCTACACTTGTTCTAGAAAATTACATTTAGTATGACGAATTTTTGGTTTTACTACTAATATCACTAGAAACTGTAGAGTAAGCAACATTCTGCACAAGTAAAGGAGCCGATTTTATGTGTGGGAGCGAGAAGACTGTTTTATTACAAAACCTTTCTATTATTGAATCATGGATTTATTCGATGCTGGTTATATAAGGCGCTAGACTTACAGCCTGATTCTCTATCTCGAAACGAGCGTTCGTCTCATCCAAACAGCCGTTTGTTCGTCTATTTGTACTACCTAACACGAATTCGCTACCCTGGCGATAACTAGTCGATAACAGCTGATTGTTATGTGACGAAAACGTAACAAATGTGAATTCTCTAACACGAATACGACTTCAAATAAAGAAAAA
The DNA here is from genome assembly GCF_001687245.7 of Rhagoletis zephyria. Lineage (NCBI taxonomy): Eukaryota > Metazoa > Arthropoda > Insecta > Diptera > Tephritidae > Rhagoletis > Rhagoletis zephyria. The sequence goes on along the minus strand of NW_016158817.1, from coordinate 52,623 downwards.
AAGAGTCAAATTCAAACGAAAGAGTTTTTGCTATCGTGTGAGCCGCTAAAATGGATAATTCAAGCAAAAAAGGCAGGAAATAATCGAAAAAAGATTCGTATTATTATAATTCATTTTTTGGTATACTTTACAGTGTTTAAAAAAACTTCCAGTGCTCAGTTCGATGTGCTGGTAAAAGAGCTGGAGAAAAATCCAGACTTGGCAAAAGGCGCTCCAATGTTTGGTGCGAGTAAGAGCCTGGTAGAACTGCAGTGGAATGAATTAGCCAATAAATTAAACGCACATGGACCTCCACAAAGAACAGCTACCGAATGGAAAAGGTAACTCCTTTTTATAAATAGTAAATTGTATCAAACATTGAGCTTGTAATGTTTTTCCAGATTTGGGCTGATCTTAAAAGCCGCACAAAGAAGAAAATTGCGGAAAATGCGTCCAGCATGCATGCCACAGGTGGTGGACCATTCCGGCTTTCGACCGGATCTTGCTGGTGTCAAAAGCGGCCACACCAAGTGGTACAGTTCTCGGTGTAAGGCAAGTGGTTGTACGCTCAGAACCAGAGCTTGACCAATCACCTCAACCACCATCACCTGAGGAGCTGATCCCAATAGTTGTCACTACTCCGGTCCGCACAGCTGCACTAATTGGGGTTGTGACACCTACCAGACAGCAGTCCACTACACCAAAAAGGCATATAGCCGCAGCATCAGCGCCACAAAGCAGCCGGAAGAGAACTTTCCAGGAGCTTATAGCCGAGTCAGCGAAGGAGCAAGCCTCTGCAGCGAAAATTCAAGCTGAAGCTGCGCAAAAAATGGCAGAAGCGGCTATGATTCAGGCTGAATCCACCAGATCCATAGCAGAAACGCTTAAAGAGTTGCTCGAGATCACAATCAGGCAAGCACAGGCCATTGAAAGTTTGCAAGACAAATTTGTTTAGTTCCCTTTTTATATATATTTTTTTATTTAAGCCACTTGACGGCGGATAATTTTGTTAAATCAAAGTGTACAGTAATTCATAAAAGGATAGACTCGGAGTTAAAAAAAAACTGTGGCCATTTGTTCAACGAAAATTTTTAATTTGCTAAGTTTGTATAAAAATATGATTCATACTACAACAATAATTTCAGAAATCAGAGCTTCAAACTTTTTGCAAAATTTAGGAACGTTCCGCAAATTTTCCTCAAAACTGTCCACTATTCAATCACATTTTTCTTGGAAAACTTCGATTAAAAAGAGCACAATTTTGATAGCAATTTGCAGTTTTCCTAAAGTTAGCAAAAAATTTGAAGCTCTGATTTCTGAAGTTATTGTTGTAGTGTGAGTCATATTTTTTATAATCAATTAGCGAATTAAAAATTACGGTTGAACAAATGGGCACCGGTTTTGTTAAACTCTCGAGTCTATTCTTTTTTGGCATCTTGATTAAAAAAATTTATCTTTGCTGAACAAATGGCAAGAACACTCACTGTACCTAAAATGAATTGGCTGTTTATAATTTTTTAGCAATAGTATTGAACTGAATAGAATTAATTAATTTGACTGAATTTAACCAAAGTTTTTTTATGTTTATAATAATAGTAGTATAGATTAATATTAATGAACATAAAATGTTATGAATTCTGTGAATAAAAGTGTATTTGGAGAAATTTTATTATAAATTGTTTGCTATTTGTGTTCTTATATTAGCTGCTACTGTAGAAAGATCCTCAAGTACGAGGTCTTCATCATTTGGCTCAATAGCGTCTTCAGCTTCGATTGGGGTGAGGGACAAATAATTTTTGTAAAATATACAGATGTTGTGAATTGCACAACATGCATTCACAATTTGCGTTGTCTTCTCTGCGGAATAATGAAGCCCTCTTGAGCCAATTATACTTCGGAATCTATTCTTCAAAACTCCAAAGCAGCGCTCAATGATGTTTCGAGCCTTACAGTGTTTATCATTGTATCGTCTTTGTACCACATCTGATGGATTTCTATACGGCGTCATCAAAAAGGGCTGCAGGGGATATCCGGAATCGCCTAAAGAGAAGAAAAAAAATTTTTTGTTATCCCAATTAAAATTGCTTTTTTACTTCATCCATACCTAGTATCCAGGTATTTGACTTCCCATTATTGAAAGCCAATCGAAGTTGTTCCTCTGCAGCACTAGTTTTCCAAATGAAGGAGTCATGGTTAGCGCCAGGATGTCTTGCGTCAACAAATGTAATTACCATATCGTGATCACATATCTAAAATCAGAATTGCATTGAAATAGTGGCATTAAAAAGGCTATAAGGGTTTTGTACTTACTGCCATTACATTGATGCTATAAAACCCCTTTCTATTGTAGTAAAGATGTCTGCAATTTGCATTGGGTGCTTTTATACGCACGTGGGTCCCGTCCACACAGCCAACTATGCCAGGTATTCCACATTTGTTGAAGAATTGCTCTTTCACGTCGTTTTCTTTTTCCTCGGTCCTGCACATGCTTACCCATTTGTGGCAAAAATGCTCCTCAAAAATGTTCAAGCATTCCGCTATTACTTTTGCAACTGTCGACTGACCCATTACTGAGAGACTTTCGTTACCCACCGACTTTTGATAGCTTCCAGTTGCAAGAAAGCGTAGAAATGTGGACAGTTTCAGTTGTGATGGCAAGTGAGTATTACGGTAGGTGTCTTTCATATGGATGCCCACTTCGCTAAAAATGTGTCCAAATACTTCTTTGCTGACTCGAAAGTTTTTAACAAACCTAAAATAAAATATGTAGGTTAATGGTTAATATACACATACAAATCTGCGATATGTGGGTGCAAGCCAGAGTAGACCACTTGACATGGGTCCCATTTCGTCCCCACATAACACTACAACTATCTGGAATGCTAGAAATGCACGTCTACTTACTCGGCGTCTGGCAATTCCAATACATTACATTTGTACTGTCTCGTCTTCGTTCGAACGTTCACTTGCAAGAAATGCTATTGCTTGATACATTTTTAAATAATTCTATTAAAATATTGTATTTTTGAACTTTTATACACACAAAGTAAACAAAACAGTTTTGACAGATCTTTTCGGGCGAATAACGTAAAACGTAAGGATGGACGAAAATTATCATTCGAGATAGAGACTTCTGAATTCAGACGATTTCGTTTGGACACGAATCGTTCGTCTGGTTGTTCGTTCGAGATAGAGAATCAGGCTATTAATAAACAAAACTGGTAAACATGTAACTAACTGAATAAGCTCATCATAAATACATACATTGTACATGCATGTAAATGTGAGCAAACCACAAATCTCAGCAACTAAAATAGTTATTTAGAATTTGTTGTCTTGCAGCAATACCATGATGAGTACTAGTTATTTCATCAAGTAAATTAAACTCTTCATCAAAACTTATGTTATCATCATCCTCAATTTCATACCTTATATTATTTAATATCATGATATTGTGCAAAATTATACAAGCATTTATAATTTTTCCGGCTAAAACTGGGTCATACATAAGCACTCTATCTTTTGACAGGCATCGAAATCTAGATTTCAGTACTCCAAAGCAGCGTTCTACACAGTTTCTTGCTTTTCGGTGATGTCTGTTGTAATTATGTTCAGAATCTGAGAGATTGTTTCCCGGAATAGGAGTCATTAAATAAGGTAATTGAGGATATCCACTGTCACCTAAACATGTGAAAAGGAAAATTATGCTACATAAATAATATACATATGTATGTATACAAATTGAGTAAAATATACCTAAAAGCCAAAAATTTCGTTCTCCATTGGAGTACATATTGTCAAGAAAAACCTTCAAAGCACTTGCTCTCCAAACTGATGCGTCGTGAGCAGTTCTGCCGAAACGAGCATTACAGTCGAGTATTCTTAAATCCATGTCACATACCTTTCAGTGATGAAATAATGCATGTACATACAATGTTACGTATATGTATATACATTTGTAAATATGTAAATGAATAGAACATACCACTTGCACATTTATTGAGTGTCCTCCTTTTCGGCAAACATATACATGTTCAATGTCTTTGGATGGAGTCTTTAATTTAATATGCGATCCGTCAATGGCTCCTATGACCCCAGGGAATCTGAACTCTTNCTTAATGTCTCCTATGATCCCAGGGAATCTGAACTCTTGATAAAATCTAAAATAAAGAATCACAAACTTATCTTAAGTAATATTACTTTTAATTTAGTATAAGTAATTTTCCTTACAGCTTGTTTTTCTTCAACTGTTGATGGAAACTTAATGTATCTAGTTAACAAGTATTTGTCCATGATACTGGCAATTTCTCTAATGCATCTACTGACGCTGCTTTGGGATACATTAAGTAAGAAGTCTTGTCCCACCGAACGTTGATAGCTTCCTGAAAAAGTATGAATTCAATTAATACAACATTGAATATATATATATATGTATATATGTACATAATTGAGCGAAAAATCGCAATGCTACAAGGAACCTTAAAACTTTCGACAATCCACAACTTGATGTCCTTTGCAACGTAAAGGGGCGGATTTAATTAAAAACATTTCTACATATTTCTTTTGGAAGTCGAATAATTTCTGTGAACCGTTCCTCTGAAATACAGAAGGGATCCATGGATTCCCGCAACAATTTTCTTTTGCTTCGCAAACGGTTCCTTAAAGCTCGCTGAGAGTTCACTGAGATACGAAACAAATATCTTCGCAACTCACTCATCTTGACCACGTATTTATTATCACAACACTCTTTCTTAATATTATAATGAAATAGACCGAGATTGCGGCTTTTAATTTCTGATTTAGAGCAAATTATATCAAAATTACAAATTTTAACTAAATTCCCGTGGGCCATAAAAGTAAACAAAATTTGATATTTCTCTTCAACTACACCAGCGACACCTGCGGCGGATAAAAGTATTACAATTTTCCTTGGAGATTTTTAGAGATGAACCAGCCGGAATCGCATTTAAGAAAAATCGCCTAAAGTTCGGATAATTTTTAGCGTTTGGATTTTTGGAGATTTGTAGAGTTTTAGCGATAGCGAAAGCTGGAATCCGGCTGCAGATAGCGAAACTCAGAGTAAAAAAACTTATTGACGAAAGTACGAAAACAACACATTCCTAAAGTTGCCCTTGTTTAAGCTGCAGCGAGTATCAGGTGGAATAGAATTCCATAGTCTTGAAGAGTTAAGATAATTAAAGCTAGATACAATTAAGTCGCTTATACGGGCAGATTTTGGAAAGGTTAGCTTATTATACAGATAGCTAGGTAGCTTGTTACAAAAATATTACACAAATTTAAGACACTTATCTATATCTATCTATACTAATCTATATCTATACTCTATACTAATTATATAAAGAGAAGTCCCTTTTTTTGTAACAGGTAATCTCGCGAACGGCTTTTCCGATTTTCATGAATTTTTTTACATAAATAGCTTTCAGCAACCACCATGTTTTAGGCAAAAAAAATTTACTTTTTCCAGTAGGTGGACCAGGGACAGATCCATTCGAAAAAATCTTATTATGGTCCGATTTGCTTAAAATTTGGTACGTAGGTAGCTTATTATCTAGATTTGCATATATGATCCTTTTTTCCGAGAAGTGGACCAGGGACCGATCTTTTCAAAAAAATAGTATTTATGGTCCGATTTGCTTGAAATTCGGTACATATGTAGGTAGTTTTTTGCCTGGATTAGCATATAGGATCCGTTTTTTCCGAGAAGTAGACCCGGGACAGATCTATTCAAAAAACTTATATTTTTTTATTTTAAATAAATAAATAAATAAATGTGCTTAAAATTTGGTACGTAGATAGCTTTTTGCCTAGATTAGCGTATAGGATACTTTTTTCCGGGAAGTGGAACAGGGACCGATCTATTAGCAAAAATCGCATTTATAGTCAGATTTGCTTAAAATTTGGTATGTAGGTAGTTTTATGCCTAGAATAGCATATAGGATCCTTTTTTCCATGAACCAGGGACCGATCTATTTAAAAAAGTCGTATTTATGGTCCGATTTGATTAAAATTTTGTACGTAGGTAGCTTTTTGCCTGGATAAGCTCATAGGATCCTGTTTTCAAATTTTCATGCAGTTTCGAATATAAATAGCTTTGAGCAATCACCATATCAAAGGCCGAATTCGTCTCTAGACAAGTTTTTTTTTGCGACAACCAAAAACAACGGTTACAGCCAAAATATAATAATAATATATAACATATCTATACTTATATATATTGTGAAAGCCGTTTTTTAGTGTTCGCAAAGCTCGAGAACGGCTGAACCGATTTTTTAGAAACTTCAGGAAGTGTTCATGGAACTGGAACTTGGTATGGAGATATACGAAATCAATCGTATACTCTTGGAGAAAAATTGGAGCTATTGGAAAAGGGGGCGTAGCACCTCCCATACAAACCAAATTTTTCATACTGCATATCTCTGGAAGTGTTCATGGTAGAGTTTTGGAGCTTGGTATGGAGATATACGAATTCAATCGCATACTCTTGGAGAAAAATTGGAGCTATTGTAAAAGGGGGCGTGGCACCTCCCATACAAACCGAATTTTTATACTGCATATCTCTGAAAATATTCATGGTGCAGTACTGGAACTTCGTATGGAGATATGTATGTATATGAAATCAAGGCCATACTTATGGAGAAAATTGGGGCTATTTGAATGTATTTATAATTCTTCTGTAGGTGTGTTTGTGAGTGAAATCCTCTTAAATGGGAGTACGGATTTTAACGCAATTTTTTGTGTGTGTTTGAGTGGGTCTCTGGATGGTTTAGTTTCACAATTTAATCCGTCAGTTAGCGCTGTAGTAACGTTGAACCACAAGATGCATTTTAAAGTTTTCTGGCAGCATTTTCATTCGATTTTCGTGAAGAAAAGCCTTGAATGTACTAAATGTGCGCTCGACGTAAGTTGATAAAACTGAAACTCAATTTAAATATGGAACGTTTGAAACGTTCATATTATCAGGTATAAGGGAGTTTTCCTCGTCCTTTACAATTTTATCCACACCCCTTATTGTCACCAAGCCTTTGTTAGCTGAGAAAACGGCTTTGCATTTTTCCAACACCAATTTGGCAAGAGGTCCCTGCGCTTCTATAAGCCGCATGGGCTTTTTTAAAGGTAGAAAAGTAAAAAAAAAAAAAAAAAAAAA
>NW_016158817.1:43306-45469 GCF_001687245.7 Rhagoletis zephyria | reverse complement strand
AAAAAAAAAAAAAAAAAAAAAATATCTTAAAAAAGGCAATTTCCAATATTATTATGCGTTTAAGCTTTAAAGGTATTTCGTCTGGTGGCATTTTGAAATTGCCACCAACTATACTGTAAAGTGATTTGCTTGACATTAGTTTCTTCTTCTTTTTTGGCGCTGTAACCGCCTAGCGATTTTGGCCGAGTTCAGCAAAGCACACCAGTCGTTTCTCCTCTGTGCCAACTGACGCCAATTGGAAACGCCAAGTGAAGCCAAGTCCTTCTCCACCTGATCTTTCCATCGCAGTGGGGGCCTCCCTCTTCCTCTGCTACCACCAGCGGGTTCCGAGTTGAATACTTTCAGAGCTGGAGCGTCGGTGTCCATTCGAACGACATGACCAAGCCAGCGGAGCCGCTGTATTTTAATTCGCTGCACTATGTCCATATCGTTGTAAAGCTCATACAGCTCATCGTTCCATCGTCTGCGGTACTCGCCGTCGCCAACGCGTAAAGGACCGTAAATCTTCCGCAAAATCTTTCTCTCAAACACCCCAAGAGCCGCCTCATCGGATGTTGTCATTGTCCATGCTTCTGCGCCATATACCAGCACGGGCATGATGAGTGACTTATAGAGCGTGGTTTTCGTACGTCGAGAGAGGACTTTACTCCTGAATTGCCTACTCAGTCCAAAGTAGCACTTGTTGGCAAGAGTGATTCTACGTTGGATTTCAATGCTGACATTATTATCGGTGTTAATGCTGGTTCCCAAGTAAACGAAATTCTCTACTTTCTCGAAATTGTAACTGTCAACAGTGACGTGGGTGCCAAGGCGCGAATGTGCTGACTGTTTGTTTGATGACAGGAGATACTTCGTCTTGTCCTCGTTTACCACCAGACCCATGCGCTTTGCTTCCCTATCCAACTTGGAAAAGGCAGAACAGACTTCGCGGTTTTTGTTACCGATGATGTCGATGTCATCGGCATAAGAATACCGATGATATCGATGTCAGTAAATTGTTCCTGAGCGGTTCAGTTCTGCAGCTCTTATTATCTTCTCCAACATCAGATTAAAGAAGTCACATGAAAGGGAGTCGCCCTGTCTGAAACCCCGTTTTGTGGCGAACGGCTCGGAGAGGTCTTTTCCAATTCTGACGGAGCTGGTGGTATTGCTCAACGTCATTTTACACAGCCGTATGAGTTTTGAGGGGATGCCAAATTCAGACATAGCGGCGTATAGGCAACTCCTTTTAGTGCTGTTAAAAGCGGCTTTAAAGACGACAAATAGGTGGTGAGTGTCGATCCTTTCCTAGCGGGTCTTTTCCAAGATTTGGCGTATTGTGAATACCTGGTCTACGAAGGATTTGCCAGGTCTAAAGCCACACTGATAAGGCCCAATCAGTTCATTGACGGTGGGCTTCAGTCTTTCACACAATACGCTCGATAAGGCCTTGTCACCTTTCTTGTGGATTGGGCAGAGCACACTTAAATTCCAGTCGTCGGACATGCGTTCATCTGCACCTTTCAACTCCTCGTCGCCGTACTTGAATAGCTCAGCTGGCAGGCTGTCAGCTTCAGCGGCTTTGTTCTTTTTCAGCCGGCGTTATTGCTATACGTACCTCGTCATAGTCAGGCGGTGGAACGTCGACTCCGTCATCACCGACTGTGGGCTCGGGTTCTTCTCCACAACTTTCCGTGCTGCTACCATTTAGTAGGGCGCAAAAGTGTTCCCTCCATAATTTAAGTACGCTCTGTACATCAGTTACTAGGTCACATTATTGTCCTTACAGGAGTGCGCCCCGGGCATTCCTCCTGTTGGCCAGCATTTCAAGCTCTTCGCACTCACGTATTTCTGCCTCTCTCTTCTTATTGCGGCAAATACGTCTCGCTTCCCTCTTCAGATCCCTATAGCGGTCCCACATAGCGCGCGTTGCGCCCGATCGCAGCGTGGCCCTGTAGGCGGCATCTTTTTTCTCTGCAGCTTCCTGACACTCCTCATCGTACCAGTTGTTCTTTCGGGCTCGCTGAAATCCGACTACTTCTTCGGCGGCGGTACTTAATGAGCGGGAAATGTGGTTCCACTGCTAGCATATGTCGGTTTGTGGAAGAGTGCTCTCTGAGAGGAGGTGTGAGAGTCGAGTAGAGAAAGCGCTGGCTGTCTGTTGTGATTGCAGCTTTTCGACGT
>NW_016158817.1:15762-43281 GCF_001687245.7 Rhagoletis zephyria | reverse complement strand
TGGCTGCAACAAGATAGTGGTCCGAATCGATGTTTGGGCCTCGGAGTGTGCGTACGTCTAAAACACTGGAAGCGTGCCTTCCGTCTATCACAACATGATCGATTTGGTTTCTCCTTTTTCGATCCGGAGACAGCCACGTAGCTTGATGGATCTTCTTAGGCTTGAACCTAGTACTGCATACTACCATGTTTCGGGCCCGGCGAAGTCGGATCAGCCTCAATCCGTTGTCGGACGTTTCGTCGTGGAGGCTGAATTTTCCGACGGTGGTTCCAAAGATCCCTTCCTTGCCCCCCTGGCATTGAAGTCGCCAGGCACGATTTTGATATCATGACGGGGGCAGCGATCGTACGTGCGCTCCAAGCGCTCATAGAAGATATCCTTGGAATGTGACGTCACCCTTTGCCTCTATTAACGCGATACAAGAAAAATGGCTTTTGACAGTCAGCCTTTTTCCTTATATTTGCTTGGACACAGTCGATTTCACTTTCCACTGAGGGGTCAGTATAGACTCCCCGAATGTTGCCAGATTTTAATACCAGCTTTTAATACACTTTAATTACTTGGTTGTAATTCCGTTCTTGCGAGGGCTGATGAGTGTGGTTCGCTCCGTGTCCCATTCCAAAAAAAAATATATTTTTCTAGCCTCGTGGTATGTGACCACCGATTCTTTTATCGTATGTCAGTGTGGCCATGCCAATTCGTGTCTATACTGATATAATGGTTCGTGTCTTGAATAACTATTGGTTACGTACATTCATCTGGCAATCCCCCCCANGCGTTAAGCTGTCCTTGCATATTTGGGCGCACCTTTTTTGCTGCACAGAGGCGGGTGCGTATCTTGGCTGCAACAAGATAGTGGTCCGAATCGATGTTTGGGCCTCGGAGTGNGGTCAGTATAGACTCCCCGAATGTTGCCAGATTTTAATACCAGCTTTTAATACACTTTAATTACTTGGTTGTAATTCCGTTCTTGCGAGGGCTGATGAGTGTGGTTCGCTCCGTGTCCCATTCCAAAAAAAAATATATTTTTCTAGCCTCGTGGTATGTGACCACCGATTCTTTTATCGTATGTCAGTGTGGCCATGCCAATTCGTGTCTATACTGATATAATGGTTCGTGTCTTGAATAACTATTGGTTACGTACATTCATCTGGCAATCCCCCCCATTTTGAAGTTTAGCTTTGACAGTTTTGTCATGTTTACATTTCTCATAATCGTTCTTATGTCTGTAATGAGACAGAATCAATGGAGTATGGAGGCCCGCCATCTATTAATCGAAATTTTTCAGAAGGCGAAAGTACTGAATGAGTTAACGTGTTGTGATTAAATCGGCGGAATTATTGCCAGGCACTCGGTGTTTAGCATCGATCAGTTCATATGAATTCGAACCAAGTTTCCGTGAAACATAGGCTCTAATTTTTGGTGGGGCTAGTATTTGTGCATAGCCCTCTCCGGCCACGGACTGTTTAGGATTGGGAATGTACACTTCCGAGCCTATCTCGAAATGGCGTTCTCTTTTGCGGGTCAATACCCGTTGTGCGGTTTGTTGATATTGTTCGAACTGTTTGTCTCGAATTTCATCAGCCAGAACTTTACGCTATTCCACATCCTGTGTATGGTATGGATTTACATCCAATAATAATTTATATTCGTTTCCATCTTTCACATATTCACGACCGGTGTGTAGGAAATATGGCCTGTAGCCCGTGGCGGAATGCACCGAAGTGTTAATATCATGAATAACACGAGAAAGATAGTTTTCCCAGGAGGAATGTTCAAGAAGATCAGCCCTGTGAGCACGTAATCCAAGTTTAATACTTTCGTTTGTCGGCTCTACCTGATTGGCTTGTGGATGGTACAAAGGCGTTTTCATGTGTTTGATATTATAATCGGCGCAAAGCTTTGCGAAAGTTTGACTGATGAATTGAGTACCATTATCTGATATAATGAGTTCGGGGCAGCCATTCACCGTGAATATATGTCGAAGATAATTGACTACGGATATGGCGTTTGCATTTTTCATGGGCTGCGCCCAGACATATCGCGAGTAACAGTCGATGGCTACGAAGATCCATTGGTTACGATTTTTAGACATGGGCAGCTTACCGACGAAGTCAATCGATAATTGTCTACCCGGTCGTTTTGGTTCTCTATATTCGCCGTGAGGTGTTTTGGTGCTCTCATTACTTGGTTTAATGCGGTGGCATAGTTCACATTGCCGAACGTACTGGTAAACGGACTCATACATGTTTGGGCAGTAATAGCGTCGTGCGATACGTCTATAAGTTTTCCAAGCACCCAGATGCGATTGTTGGTTATGATTTTCATCGAGGACTTTTGCTCTGTCAGAAGATGATACACACAGTGTCCACAGTATTTCCGCACTTTGGAAAATTTCAATCGATGATATAGGAGGTTGTTCTCGATTTTATATCTATCTAATGGTTGTTTTGAGGCCATGGCATGCATTTTGTTGTACCATTTATCGCACGTGTTTGGGTCAATATTGATCACGGATGTGATTGGGATACGATTAACGTGAAAATTACTGGGAAGGTCAATTTGAGTTCTACGAACGATGTTGAGAAGAGCAAAAGAACGAGATAAGGCGCCAGGAAGCTCCAAATGTTTTCCTGGTTTATGAATAATTTTGTGGTCGTATGGTGATAATCGGATCGCCCAACGACATAAACGGCCAGTTGGGTGTTTGAGAGTTTGTAGCCAGCGCAAAGTTGCATGGTCCGTTACCACAACCAATTCACGACCCTCAAAATATGGACGGAACTTTTCGACCTCTAAGAGAACGACTAGGCATTCCCGTTGAGATGCTGTGTAATTTTGTTCGGCTTTCGAGAATTTCTTAGAAAAATACTGAACCTCACGTTCATTCCCATCATGTTCTTTTACTAGAACAGCTCCCTCTGCGATAAGCGAGGCATCGGTCTAAACCTTGAATGGTTTTGAATAATCGGCCATAGTCAGAACGGGAGTGGTAGTTAAACACTCTTTGAGTTTGAGAAAGGCTTGTTCAGCAGCGGGGTTCCATTCAATGGGTCCTTTTCGGTTTCCTTTATACAATTCACAAAGGGGAGCTGTGATCTGCGAAAAATTTGGAATAAATTTACGGTACCAGCCTGCTGCACCAATGAACCTGACTTCTTTTGCCGTTTTGGGCCGTGCAAATTCAACAATCGCTCGAATACGAGATGGGTTCGCAGATAAACCCTCTTGAGACAAAACGTAGCCCAGGAATTCCAAATCGTTTACACAAAAATTCGATTTGGATGTTGAGATGGCTAAGCCGGCTCCAGCCAGACGTTTTGCAACGATAGCCAATATCTTAACGTGTTCTTCGAACGTCGAAGAGCAAATTATGAAATAATCCACATATGCGAATGCATATCAATTATTATCAATGAGAATGGCTTATGTGGCCGGTGAATTTCTCAACCCCATCGTCATGCGACGAAAAGCGTAAAGTCTGTTACCGAATGCAAAAGCGGTTTTCAGTTGACTCGATTTTGCCAAAGGAATTTGAAAGAAAGCTTGAGACAGATCAATACTGGTTAGGTATTTTGCTGATTTTAGTCGTGCTAAAATTTGATTAGTATTCGTAATTGGATAGGTATTTGGAACGGTGATTTTATTCAGTTCTCTTGCGTCCAAGCACACGCGACACGTTCCGTCTTTCTTCTTTACAGCCAGAATTGGTGACCGCCAAGGGCTTTCTTCGATGGTCATAATGATGTCACGACTACGCATTTCATCCAATTCGGCTTGGACTTGTTCAGCCACATATGGCGATACTGAATACTGTCGTTTCATGACGGGTTTTGCATCACCCGTATCAATTACGTGTTCGATCTGATTAGTGACATTTAAAGGACCAGACTCAGGAGTTGGATTAAAAAGTTTGAGAACGGCGTCCAACATTTGTCTTTGATCTAGGGTGAGATTATGTGGAAGGCTGACGCTAGTTAGTTTTGGGGTATCTATGTCGCCCTCTAAACCGAGTGTAGAAGCGTCAATTGGCTCCAGGTCATTACTCATAGACGATACCTGAGCTTGTTCTTTCCCACTCCATTGTGGCTGGTTACAAAAATTAATAAATTCATCCGCCGTAACCATTTCGACTTTAGCGGATACAACTTCTTCAGTATCACCTTTGGCTGTATGTTTTAAAAATCGCTGGACTTTCTCTTGGTTCTGCACCAGTTCGAATAAGAAGGCCTCAAGGAATGTCCAGCCCATAATTGGGTGTTTCAGTGAGATAGGCACTACAAGAGTTGGCAGAAGTCGGGTAAGACTACCAACCGTATATAATACACTCACTTTACCATTGGCCTTAAAAGAAATTGAATTATCGGCAAGACCAATGGAGGTTTTGGTAGGTTGCAACTGCCCCCATCTGTACTTCTCATAAAATGTTTGTGAGATGACTGTGACTTCGGCTCCACCATCGAGTAAAACCGTATGAGAATGGTTGTCAACCATAACCGTGAGATAATCGCGACAATCGTTCGGAATGTTATATGTCAAACATTTCTCTGAGATAAAGAAAACATCGCGGAGTCGTGGTTGGTTAACTTGATTGACTGCGTCTTGCTGGTTAGTAGCGACTGGAGCTGAAGTAGGTTTGGTAATTGGTAGTGTTCGTTCAGAACATTTAGTTGATGGTTATTGTCATCCCTTTGAGTTTGATTAGATTCATTAAGAATCAGAGTAGAATTATTACTGGAATTCGGCACTGAAGATTTGTCGATTTGTAGAGGGACTTCGGTAGAGTGCGGATTGTTAGAGACAGTGGATTTAGATAAAGTTGTGGATTCTGAGTACGATCGACCACTATTCCCAATCGACTCCCTTACGCGTTTTTGAACACGAGCATTGATCAGACGTAACCCCTGGTCGTGTACACTTATAGCAGATCACCCTATTAGGTTGGGCCCGAAACTTTTTGAAGCGATGGCCCCACACGAGACATTTTGCACATCGTACATTTTCGTCCCCCTCAACAGCGAGAAATGGGTCGACGATAGTTCCTACTTTCGTATCATTCCCCTTTGGATTTTTGTCATTTTTATAATCCTCGACTGGTTTCGAATACCTACGTTTCAGAGATGCTTAATTGGTTTCTTTTGCTTGTTCAAGTATGCACATTCCCTGTCATCGGAGTCGGACCCAGGAAACGAAGCGGTATATTCCGAATGTGAAGAATCATCCGGTGGATCATGTATTGCCGCGATTTCCCGTGGCACTGATCGCTGTCTATCCAAACGGGTTCTTTCCGGACGGGGTGTGGCCACAATGAACGAATGTGGTGCAATTCGCTGAGCGAATTCACGCAATTGCTCCAACGTGTGGACTTGTCGAGTGTGGACGAGTTCACGCAGATGATCGGATAAGGTACCAATGATGATATCGAGGTGGTCCCGTTCATCCAGACCACAGGAATTACCCTGCAATGGGAATGTCAGGTCATCGATATGTTTCAGCAGTGTTTGCGAACGTGGATCGAATTTAATCTGTGCATATGACATTATTACTTGGGTCCGAGTATATTTGTTGAGGAAACGAGCACGAAGTTTCGTGCAAAAATCTTGAGAATCTCCGAAGTTTCTCAGTTCGGTGAAGTACCATTGTCGAGCGGCCCCCGTGAGTGTGGGTACGAAACGCGTTACCAATTCATGGTCGGGTACTCCAATCTTATATCGAAATGAGCCAATAATAGCCAAATAATCTTCAACCGATAGACATTTTTCGTTCACATGAACGCCATCGAATTGAGCACGTCCCATCCATGATGGTAAGCCTCTGAATTTCCTATCCATTGCATCCGCTTGGGCAGATTCGTCGAATATAGTGGTTTGATTTGGTCGTGATTGTGGTGGACCGAAAAAAGAATAATTCGGATATAAATGAGATAGTTGATTACTTGGTTTTTGGATATGAGACGTTCTAACACCACGGTAGGTATTGATCGTTTGAGTTTGTAAGGTTGCAGGACCACCCAAAGAACCATGCGGAGGATCCACCGAGGGTGGTATCCAAGTATGATTCCAAGTCGTTGGCATGATTTGTTTCATATCACGAACGTCAGGAATTTGTGTCTGCAACTGAATCCAATCACGGATCATTTGCTGTTGCATCTGTGTTTGGGCTCTCAGCAACTCAGACACCATTACAGACAGTTGGTGTAATGAGGGCGTTGGTTCCGTTCCGCCTGACACTGAATTGAGAATGGCTGGTTGAGCATTTGAATGAACCGTACTGGTGGTCAGGGTATACCGTGGTTCAATTGCCTGAACCGAAGTCGGTATATTCTGGTTTGGAATCGAATCTGGTATGATTAAGGGTACATATTCTGACGGAACATTATTTTGAGTTGAACTCATCGTTCCCCGTTAATTCTCAAAACCATGGAAGGTCGAGTTAAAACTTAATTGGGGATCGCATCGGGATTCCCGTATTCGGTGAAGACATCCGAAGCTCACGAATCTTCGACTGAAATTTTCCGATCAGATCTGCCTGGCGTGAAGCCGACTCGGGTTTTAACTTCAACCGAGCGGGTCGATAACAATAATGTATCATTTGATGAAGACGACCCTGAGGTGCTAACACCTCATTCGCCTTCAGTTCCCGATATGCTCGCTCACATATTTCCAACTCATTCATTTGGTGTATGGCATGGGATTTTATCAACCATGGTTGGCCAACGTAGCAGATATTTTACCATTTCGGTGTCGGTCCATTGAACCGGCGCTGGATATAGGTTATATATCTCCCCTTCGATCTGCCGCTGTTCGTATTATTTTATTCTATGAGTATGTCGTTTTGTATATCCACTTTCAGAAATAAATGCCGCATAAATCGATCACTATTTGAATATTGCTTTAAACCTAATTAGTTTAACAAAAAATTCACGCGCAATTGGTTATATATCTAATGTGATTTTCGGTCCAAATTTTTGTTTAATATTATACCGAAAGTGGGCTGAGAATGGCGTCTAATGCACTAGCTCGAATCTTTTTATGGACCAAGTTGTTTGTTCCGGGGATGCAAGCGAAGGCCTTGAATACTTGGGAGTATTACCTGTATCTCATTCGGTCCCTTCTGTCGCCAACAAGGTACGCAACAAAGATCAAGACTATCCACCCCCGAATTTACCGGAAGACCAAATCAGACTGAGAATATTCAACCAGTTTGAGAATGTTAAACGAGATTACTTTGATACGAGTTTCAAATTTTATTGGGAATTAATACCCAAAGAAATTACAAAAATAAAGAATAATTAATGGTTTGGTTCAATTAATATTGACCGTGTTATCGGAAAAGAAAAATGATCGGTTCAAAAATCTTGACCGTTGATGTGTGGTGTTACTTAATTAAGAAATTCAATTAACTTGCTTTTCAGAATTGGCGAACTGAACTGAACGAGAATGGTTATGCTGATCAATGGTGTTCGCATCGCAGATCGATCACCATTCACCTCCGCGGAATTAAATAATCAAAATATCCACACAAATTTTGATTGAAAACGAGGTCCAATAAAAATCAATTAAATCAGGCCGTGTGAAGACTGAGGACGGTATTGATAGTGATTATAATTCATAATAATTATTTGATTCAATCTCAATGATGATTTATAATAGCGGAATTTCTAAAAGAAAAATTTACCAAAAATCTATTAAACTCGAATATTTATGGTTCACCGACGTACAATTTTGTGACTAAAAAAATGAGAAAAACGACTAAAATATTTTAATTTTTCCTTAAATCTAATTTTATGATGTATTAAATTGATTCGATGATGAAATTGCTATTTTCCCTCAGCTGAGCACGCGGTTATTTTATACCGGGCTTAAGTGTGGTTATGTTCAACGAAAACTTGTTCTTTTTCACCCGTTTAGTTGGGCGCCAGTGATTTGCTTGAACTTGAATCTTTATTTACGGTCGATAGATAGCTCGTTTCCAATGGATGGTGGCAAGAAAGTGGCTGACTTACGTGTAATGACTTTGTATTACCGGCTTATGATGACTCAATTGCTGTCAAATGAATAGTCCAGATTTGATGCTCACAACTTCTTTATTATACGCAACAACATGGCTGGGGATTTGCCGGAAGGAATGTGACGGCACCTTCTGCCTCTATTAACTCGATACAAGAAAAATGGCTTTTGACAGTCAGCCTTTTTCCTTATATTTGCTTGGACGCAGTCGATTTCACTTTCCACTTTCTACTGAGGACTGAGTATCGACTCCCCGAATGTCGCCAGCTTTTAATACCAGCTTTTAATACACTTTAATTACTTGGTTGTAATTCCGTTCCTGCGAGGGCTGATGAGTGTGGTTCGCTCCGTGTCCAATTCCAAAAAGAAAATATATTTTTCTGGCCTCGTGGTATGTGACCACCGATTCTTTTATCGTATGTCATGCGGACGTTTTCATAGTGGCCATGTCAATTCGTGTCTATACTGATATAATAGTTCGTGTCTTGAATAACTATTGGTTACGTACATTCATCTGGCAATCCCCCCCGTTTTGAAGTTTAGATTTGACAGTTTTGTTATGTTTACATTTCTCATAATCGATCTTATGTCTATTATTTGTCCAATAAAAATAATAGATCAAAAGCTTCTAGGATTCACTATAGAACCGGGTCATTGTTGCCGCCAGGGAGTGAAGAGGAAAAAATTCTTCAAATTTATTTCGTTTTGCTACTAACCGTGCTATGAAATGCTGCACAGTTGGAGAATTTCAAGAACTTCTTCACGGATATAACACTTTCCTTAGGTTATTTAAAGCGGCAAAGAGTAGGATGTTAGCAATTAGGGGTAATGGAAAAGCGTAACATTTACTTAAAATGTGTGCATCTTAATACAAATAGTATAATAGCCAATAAAGCCGAACTTGAAAGGCTTCTTGAGACTGTTGATCCAGATATAGTTTTGTGCTCCGAAACATGTACAACAGAGGAAATAAACGACTCCGAAATCAAGTTTTCGACTTATCACTTTATTAGGTGCGACTCCTATAATAGACACACTGGCGGGGTAATTGTAATTTTGCGAGACACAATAGACTTTAAAATAATGATAAATAGATCCACTGATAAAAATGTCTGGTTTATTATGGTACAATTGAAAAATTGTGAAACCAAATGGAAAATCGGGGTAGTCTATCACTCACTCAGTTCGAGTGATGCAGATTTTCTGACATATATGGATGCCATTTTGTCCGAAACACGCGATAACATGGTAAATACCATTATTATTGTGGAGTTTAATATAAACATGAATATATAGTCGACATATAGTAGGACACTTAATGAGATATTCCCTCAACAGGCAATTAAACAGTTAATCAACTTTAATACCAGGGTTACTACACAGTCCGAAACGCTCATCGACTTGTTATACTCTACGGGCCAATTTCAAATGAATATTTAAATGACACTTAAGTTTAATTTTGGATTGTTGTTTAAATGCCATTTACCTTTCGTTGGGTTTCAGATCAACTTTGTTTAAATATGCCAAACAATTGGCAGCACTGCTGCTTGTTCCTTGAAATTGTTGTTGCATTTGCTTGTTTGTTTACATTTTGTGCTGAACAGCTGATTGTTTTTTGGTGGGATTTGGTGGGGCTGATTAAACAACCTACCAATCAATCTTGGTTATTTGGTACAAACACAGGGTTGCATATCTCATATTTAAATAGCTAATATTGGCCATTTGAGTTCAGATTAAATGTGTGATCTGAAAATAAATAGTGGAAGTTAATCAACAATCTCTACTTAAATAGACCATCTGAAATTGGGCCTAACACTAATGAAGTTTCATGTGAAAAAGCTGAGGAACATAAAATATCGGATCATGAAACCATAATGTTAAAATGCAATAGCAAAAAACAAGGCCCAATCAATAAACTCTCTGAATTAATTTCTTGGGATGAGTACAGCCCAGACAACCTCATAAATCTTTTGAGACAATGCAACTTTGTAAACCTGAATAGTTTCAATCTTGATAATATGCTCGAACATATAACCTTTGTTTGATTTCGAGTATGAATCAACTAACTTCTCGGGTACAAAGGCGGGTTAAACTTAGAAAAAAATTGTATGATAGACAACTGACTGACACTAATAAAGAAAATTTTAGGTTACACCAAAGGGCAGTACTCACTGTTGATTGGGTAGATTACAACAAAATAAAGAAAGAGTATAAAAAATGATTAAAATTAAGAAAATTCAATATGTGGAACACAGGGTAGAAATTAATAGAGGTGATAGTCGTTTAATGTGGAAATATTTAAAGAATATTGTTAATAATACGGGTAACAGGGACAATATCAAAGGAGTTCTCATCAACGGAAAAATATACAGAAATAATATGGTAATCGCCGAAGAACTAAACAAGTTCTTTGTGGATAGTATCGTCGACATAAATAGTAATATAGAGAACGTAAATTGTGAACAGTTACGACAGGAGTCTTGAATCAGGAACAGTACCAAAAGAATTGAAAATCTCGACCATAGTTCCGCTAAAAAAAGTGAAAAAATTGTAAAATATGTAAAATATGAGGAAATTAGACCAATTAATACACTGCCTAGCATGGAAAAAATCTGGGAAAATGTGGTTAAAAATCAGTTGGTGCGCCACATTGAAAGTAAAAACATACTCATTAAGGAGCAATCAGGTTTTAGAGCTAAACACTCTTGCGAGACTGCGCTAAATTTTGTTATATCCCAGTGGAAGGAGGACCTTAACTCGAAGATGAATATCGTTGCGGTTTTTATTGGTCTCAAAAGGGCTTTCGAGACCATTGACAGGGCAAGAATGTTGAAAAAGCTCGAATGCATTGGTATTGAAAACACGGAGCTTAACTGGTTTCGAAGCTTTCTCTCAGATCGCTGATGATACACTGTTAACGATCAGTGACATAAACTTACAGACTGCGATGACTAAAATATAAGAAGACTTGGATTCTTTGTACAAATGGTTGTGCTTAAATAAATTTAAGTTGAATGTAAAAAAGACACAGTTCATGATCCTAACTAGAGCAGTTAATCTTGGAACCACCAATTACAATTTAAAAATCAAAGATGAAGAAATTGAGTAAGTTAAACTCATTAAGTCCCTGGGTATATATATAGATAATAAACTAAAATTTGATGAGCATGTTGAGCATACAGTGAACAAAATTCCGAAAAAATTGGTCTTATGAAAAGATCTTGTAAGTATCTGAGAATAAGGTATAAAACCCTGGTCTATAGATCTATAGTAGAACCACATTTTATATACTGCCCAACAATCTTCTTCTTAGCAAGCGACGCAAATATCGAGAAATTGCAAAAAATGCAAAATAGAGCTATGAGGTTCATATTAAATAAGCTTGCGATACACCTACGCAGGAGAGGATCACAGATATGAATTGGTTGAGTGTTAAGCAACAGGTTTTCTATCATGCTATGAAATTCGTATACAACATAAAGAACGGTAAACTTCCAGACTATCTGAGCGACAATCTTCGGTATATAAATGAAACTCATTCATATATACTCAGGGAAAACAATTGCTTTAGACTCCCACTTTATAGAACAGAGGTAGACAAAAAAATATATTTTATAAAGGTTTAAAGTGTTTTAATGAGTTACCGCCATATGTAAAAGACTGTGATAACTTTGCTGTTTTTAAAAGACAACTATTTGATCACTGTAAAACTCTGGCTATTAGATAGGAAAGCACGGAACGGAATGGAAACCAAGCCTTTCCTTCCGACCAAGCAGCAAATGATCTAGCATACGAAAGACGCTGTAAGTATGGATCGGAAACTTTGTCTTTCCGACTATGCCCAACAGCCCGCCGATAACGCGGAGCGGAAACTAGGCCTTTCCGCCTGCCTCACATCACGGAATCCAGCGTCAGGGTTTGCATATTATTGACGACGGGAACATGGATCGGAAACTCGGCCTTTCCGACCGTGACTATCAACTCGTGAGCAACGCGGAGCGGAAACTAGGCCTTTCCGCCTGCCTCACATCACGGAATCCAGCGTCAGGGTTTGCATATTATTGACGACGGGAACATGGATCGGAAACTCGGCCTTTCCGACCGTGACTATCAACTCGTGAGCAACGCGGAGCGGAAACAAGGCCTTTCCGCCCGCTGCACATAGTACATATGTAAAGATAGACTGGAGACTAGGCCTCGCCAGCTACCCAACTAGTTAGACAATATACATTTATATAGTGTTGGGTTCGACTCTGTATTTTTAAGTAGGTATTTGATATTGTAATATGCGAGTGTTAATACTCATACACCATTCCAAGGGTTGACAAGCAATCGTCTTTTTGACATTTGCTCTTCTCCTTTTTTCGTTTTTTGGTTTTTATTCATTCGCTTTCTATCGACTCAACTGACCGCAAGTTCGCCCGCATATTTTTCGAAGAAATTTACTTTGTTAAATAAATAGAATTTATATTTGAAACCGCGTTTCTTTAATTCGGAAAGCAACCCGCACATCATCTTTAGTATACCTGCATCAGCACTCGTTTTGGAGTAAACCGCAACATCAAACTGGTCCTTCCGAGCCGGATTGCTCACCCGCTCGCAACGTGTGCAAGTATAAGCTGTAATTTTTATTATAATTGACCGAGTGTCCACCGCTACAAAAACTTATAAAAATAAACATTTTGCGCTTAAATTAAGAACTTTTATTGTGCAGCATTTACGTACATGCATATATAGGAAAAGTGTGGTTCGAATTCAAGTTGCCCTACACTTGAAATTGTACGATTCCGACAACCCACAGTGACTTTTATTTGCCCTCTGCAAATTGCTTTACATTTGACATTGCATATCTCTTTGCCAAACATTCGCGCCTTTCATTTGCCCTCTGCAAGCAACGTGCTTGTACAACATTCTCCTTCAAACGACCCCTGAAGCAAAGTTAGCAATGTCTGCGTCTGTGAAAACCCGCGATTCGGCACTAAACGCCATTAAGAGGTACATGACAAAAAGCATAGACGATGCATTTGCCATGGACTTCGATAGCGTTGTAAGCTATTTGCAACTTCTCAATGAGCAATGGGCCCGTTTCAACACTGCCCAAGATGCAGTCGAAACATCTTGTGGACTCGACAACGCTGAAGTAGAGGATAATGTTCGCGTGCAAGGCGAAACTTGGTATGCTATTGCCTTGGCCAACTTTAAACGTGTCCAGAAGGTTCATATGGAACCGGCAACACAACCCGCAGCTACATCAGCGTCCGTGTCTGCAGCAATACGATTGCCAAAAATGGACTTACCCACGTTTGCTGGTGATTCCACGAAGTGGATATCTTTTTATGATGCGTTTTATTCATTGGTTGACGCCAACACTGCCTTGTCGGACTAAAAAAAGCTCCACTATTTGCGTAGTTGCTTAAAGGGAGATGCACTTAGCATTATTAGCGGCTTCAAGATCAGCGACTCCAACTACACCGAGGCATGGAACATGCTTAAGTCCCGCTACAAAGTCATGAGAGTCATCGTTGAAGCACACCTCAGGGCGATAGCTAACATACGCAAGGCTACAAGTGACACCGCCGATGCCATTAAGAGTGTTCTCGATGCAATTCAACAACATATTCGAGAGCTCAAGGCACTGGGTCGCCCCGTAGAGTTCTGGGACGATTGGCTGGTGCATGAAGTGGTCAACAAGCTCGCGTTTGAAACTCGAAAGCAGTGGGAGCTATCACTAATTAGTGAAGAGCCCCGAAGTTTGAACAAGTGAGAACTTTTTTGGAGGTAAGATGCCGCTCATTAACGATGCTTACTACGCCCGCTGCTCAGACGCCCATAAGTCATTCGACTATGCCCAAATCAACTCGCAAATCAGCCAAGGTGTTTCACGCGATACCGGAACAGAACCACCCGCGCTGCATGTACTGCCATGCGGCTCACAAGATTTATTCTTGTGAAAAATTTCGCAGTTTAGATTCAACCGCAAAATCTAAATTTATAAAAGAAGCGAAAGCTTGTCTAAATTGCTTGAGTCCTGGGCATTACAAAGAGCGTTGTAATAGCACATCCGCGTGCCGAATATGTCACCAACGCCATCATACGCTGCTTCACAGTATCGCAGGCCTATCCGCTAGCACCGTATCCACTCACGCTGTCGAGTCTTCTCACACCGCTCCGAATAGCATCGCCGCCTCTTCTGCTAACCAACCGACGAACACCGCTGCTGCATGCATTTCATCCTGTTTGAGTTCTGGTTCTAACCCGCTACCCTCAACGCAAAGAATAGTGTTATTATCCACCGCTTTAGTAAGAGTTCGTGATTGTGCCGGTCAGTGGCAAACTGCTCGGCTATTGTTTGATTCTGGATCTCACGCCTCCTTCGTGACAGAGGCATGCGTGCAGCGCTTAGGCCTACCTCGCAAATCGTCGTCGGTATTCGTCACTGGAATCGGTACATCGCAAGGAGGTCGCTGTAGAGGTGAGACGCTACTACCGCTTTCATCCTATAGTTCGGATGAATGCTACGCCATCAATGCATTGATTCTTCCGAAAATCACTGGTGACTTGCCAACGCAGACCTTAAATGTTCCAGAATGGCCGCATATTCATGGGCTATTCCTAGCGGACCCGCATTTTATGAAGCCTGGCCGCATAGATATACTGGTTGGCATGGACGCGATGGATCAACTTATCTGCATCGATCTTCGGAAGGGTCCCGTTGGCACGCCTATGGCACAGAGAACCGTTTTCGGGTGGACTTTGCTCGGAAGTGTCGATAGTTCTGCTTCACCCCAGCTGCATTTACCGTCACTGCATTGCGACGTTCAACTGGATCGAGCGCTTACTAGGTTGTGGGAGTTGGAAGAGTCTCCCCGAAAGCCGCATTTTACGCACGAGGAGCGCTTCTGCGAAGATCACTTCGTTTCTACGCATCAACGAATGCCAGACGGTCGCTTTGTAGTGGAGTTACCGCTGAAACCAAACGTGCCATTGGGTGAATCGCGAAATTTTGCTGTTCGCAATCTGTTACGCATCGAGCGAAGGCTGGCTCGTGACCACGACTTGCTATTGCGTTACAACGATTGCATGCACGAGCTTATTGAGATGGGTCATATGGAAGCTGTAACCGAGACGGAGAATAACGCATATTATATGCCGCATCACCCAGTGATCAAAGAGTCCAGCGTTACGATGAAACTAAGGGTCGTTTTTAACGCTTCTGCTAAAACCACCACAGGGAACTCGCTCAACGACGCCCTGTTTATTGGACCGCAATTACAACAAGATCTCTACTCTATACTGATGCGTTTCCGAACGCATCGGTACGCAATAACCGCAGATGTTGCGAGGATGTACCGCCAAGTTTGTGTATCGTCGAAGCACGTCGATTTGCAACGTATCGTTTGGCGCCCTGATCCATCTTCGCCCATAGTAGATTACCGCATGTTACGAGTAACTTATGGGGTGGCTGCCGCGTCTCATTTGGCTGTAAAGTCCTTGCAACAAACTGCCAAGGCTTCCTCCAACAGTTGTGAAGAAGCGGTATCCGTGATCCTCAAGGACTTCTACATGGACGACTTGCTCACTGGGGCATCTTGCAAGGCCCAACTTCAGTCACTACAACAAAATATCTCTGAAATTTTAAAAGAAGGAGGCTTTGAACTGCGAAAGTGGGCGTCGAACTACCTGGAGTTGAACGAGAGTATTTCCGGCGCTTCTAAAAGCATATCGCACTACGTAGTAGACGGTAAGGATGTTCATGCCCTTGGTCTAATATGGAGCATAGAAGGAGATCACTTCACATTCGCAGTCAGCCTGAAACAACAACCCGCCATTCTAACCAAGAGAGCATTCTTAGCCGATGCTAGCACTCTTTTTGATCCTCTGGGTCTGCTTGCTCCTGTAACCATAAAGTCCAAGATGTGGTTCCAGGATATTTGGCGCGCCGCGGTTGGATGGGATGATCTTGTACCAGACTCAATCGCGAAAAAGTGGCTTGATCATCGTGTTCAGCTGCAGATACTTTCAGATTTGAAAGTAGATCGTTGGATAGGCTCTGGAACGGTTGGATCGTTCACGGAGCTCCATGTATTTGCTGACGCTTCCGAACGCGCTTACGCGGCCGTTATATACGCGCGCACATTGCAAATCGACGGCAGGGTCACTGTTACTCTCGTCTCTGCAAAGACCAAGGTGGCGCCGCTCAAACCAACGACGTTGCCACGCCTAGAGCTTTGCGCTGCGCATCTCGCTTCCAAACTGGTGCGAAGCCTTTTGCATAGTTGGTGCCATCCCCGCTACCCGCTGTATGCCTGGACAGATTCAACCATAACATTGGCATGGTTACAAGCGCATCCCAGCAGATGGATGACTTTCATCGCCAACCGCGTTGCCGACATCCAAGAAATTCTGCCTCCTGAGTGCTGGAATCATGTTCGCTCGGAGTTAAATCCTGCAGACTATGCTTCTAGAGGTATATCCCCAGCCGAGCTACTGTGTCAGCAATTATGGTGAACCGGTCCTAATTTTTTGAAGGGTACCGGCTAGTTTTGGAAACTAACCTCCTCGAAACACCATATAACCGAATTGGGCATTCGAAACAAAATTGTCGCCCATGTCGCGAATTCGGGCGACCAGTGGTTGGTACTCACGAAATATTCCTCGTATTCGAAGCTGCGCCGCATCATCGCTTACGCTCTAAGATTTGTTGCCAACATCCGTCCCGCTACTAAACGCACCGCTGAAAAACGATATGGTCCTCTAAGCTGTGTGAAGTTATGCGAAGCCGAATTACGCTTGATTAAGTATACACAACACTTTTACTATGCTAACGAAATTTCTCTTTGCAGCGCAAAAAGGCCAATCCCGCTACGAAGTAGCCTGTTGCGCTTGCAGCCGTTCCTTGACCCGAAAGGTGTTCTTCGGGTAGGTGGGCGATTGAAATCCGCAGATGTCGCGCACGATGCTAGGCATCCAATTATCTTGCCTAAAAATTCTCCGCTATCAAGGCTAATAATATCCGACATTCATCGTTTTACGCTACATGCTGGACCCCGCATAATGCAGGTCGTATTGCAACGCCGCTACTGGGTGAATGGCGCCCGCAGCTTGATTCGGAGCATTTATCATAAATGCGTAAAGTGTACCTGTTTAAACCGCAATGCCTCCACACAATCGATGGGTGACCTACCTGCGTCCCGTACTACCTACGATCGCTGCTTCACACGTATTGCGGTGGACTTCGCCGGCCCGTATATGTACAAGTTCACGCATGGAAGGGGAGCAAAATCTACGAAAGGCTACATCTGTTCATTCATTTGCATGTGTACTGGCGCAATGCACCTCGAACTCGTAGGAGACTTATCGTCGTCTTCCTTTCTCAACGCGTTCAAGCGTTTCATTAATCGCAGAGGGTATTGCAAGACAATGTTCTCCGATAATGGTACGAATTTCGTCGGCGCTGAAAGGGAACTGCGGAGCAGATATGAACAATGCATGGCAGATGACAGCCTTCAGTCATTTTTCGCCGGTTCTAACATAGAGTGGCGTTTCAATCCACCGACCGCACCTCATATGTGTGGATACTGGGAAACCGGTATCAAACGAATAAAGTACCACCTCAAACGCGTTTTGGGCGAAACTCTTCTGTCGTTCGAAGAATTCAGCACTTTATTGACCGAAGTGGAAGCCTGCGTGAACTCTCGCCCGTTATGTGAGGGCACAACAAGTGCAATCGACCTCGAAGCGCTGACCCCAGGGCACTTACCTGAGGGTCAAGGGTTCTGTGGGAATCTCCACCAGCGATGGCAGTTAATCTCTTCAATAAGACGGCACTTCTGGCGTCGTTGGAGAGACGAGTATCTCGTCAGTTTGCAACGTCGAACCAAGTGGTTTCGACCGTCTCGCAATTTCGCAGAAGGAGATGTTATAGCTGTCTTCAACGAGCCTACTCCCCCGACAAAGTGGAAACTCGCTAGGGTCGTTCGATGTCACCCTGGAGCTGACGGTCACGTGCGAGTCGTAACCGTGAAGACATCTAATGGAGAATACATCCGGCCAATAGCTAAATTGTGCCTTCTTCCTACGAAAGGGGATCTATTTTGCGAAGATAAAGACTCATAGTATAAGAACCAAATTTTGTTAAAGCTTTTTCCACACAACATGTTTTGACCAACATTTCGTTGTAAACTTAATTTGAACATATCATATTTATTTAGATAGTTCAAGGGCGGCGGCATGTTGGGTTCGACTTTGTATTTTTAAGTAGGTATTTGATATTGTAATATTCGAGGGTTAATACTCATGCACCATTCCAAGGGTTCACAAGCAATCGTCTTTTGACATTTGCTCTTCCCTTTTTTTCGTTTTTTGGTTTTAATTCATTCGCTATCTATCGACTCAACTGACCGCAAGTTCGCCCGCATATTTTTCGAAGAAATTTACTTTGTTAAATAAATAGAATTTATATTTGAAACCGCGTTTCGGAAAGCAACCCGCACATCATCTTTAGTATACCTGCATCGCCACTCGTTTTGGAGTAAACCGCAACATCATATAGGTTATTTAATAGTTTTAGAAACATAAACAGCTTTGTAATTGAAAATTTAAACTTACATATACGCATACTTTGTTATATATTAAAAATATCTATCTGTACTTTTAAGTCGCAAGGCTGTAACAAATAAATATGTAAATAAAATAAATAAATTACCACTAAACCATAATCTCGACAGATAAATGTGCCAATGAAAATCGTAAACATGAATTGTTGGTGAAAATGTTGGACCAAAAAGTTTCAATAAAAAGATAAAAATTTTGGGCGGGACGAAGTTCGCCGGGTCTGCTAGTTATTTATATATAGGTGAGGTATGGTAGAAAAGGCAACGCGACGTTTAGAAATGGGTAACGCATAGGATTTATCACTGTTAAGACAAAGCTAATTTTTTAAAGCCCAAGAGCCTAGAGCACAAGGAGACTGATTGGTCTTGAGGTCCTGACAATTAGAGCTGAATATCGTCTGCATATGCATGCATTTGCACAGACTTGCATGTGCTAAAAATGTCAATTATAAATAAACTGAATAGTAGCGGTCCCAGTATTGAGCCTTGGGGAACACCAGTACAGAGAGGTTTAAGTCTAGAAAATTCGGTACCGACCTTTTCACGCTGAGTCCTACCTTCAAGGTAGCTGCTCATCAATCGTCGGGAGTCAGCTGTCTCCCCGAAGCCAAAATTATTACTTAATTTGATGCAAAGTAGTCTATGGTTCACCGAGTCGAAGGCTTTAGAGAAGTCAAGCAAGCTTAACAAGCTAAGTTGGCCTGAATCGGCGGTAATTGTGCACTTCATGGTTCCCAGTGAAAATTGATGTAAAATAACCGAAAGGGGCATTAAAAGACTCGTATTACTGCCAGTATTCAGAATCCGAAGGCAGAAACTGATTTTTACTGACTTTTGAAACCGTCCAAAAGTTATTTGCAAAAAACTGCTTCATTCAGCTCAACTTTTTCGGTACTAAATTTAAATGAGCACATATTGGTATCTAGATGTTCACTATAGTTTACTTTAACTGAATTTGTAACAAAACATCGCGAAACTTATTTATTTAATTAAATATGAATGCGTAAACAATGTCCAAAACCTTGGAGTCGCATTTATTCTGCTAGTTGCAGCTAGGTGTAACAAACACATGGAGGTGCTTGATGTTGCCAATATATTACTTTTAGAGAAGAGGCCTTATCATGAGTTTCCTTTTCCCCGAACCGGTTCACTTTTCACGTTTGCTTTCCATATATTTATTATGGGCGAAATACAAATTTTCTGGTGAAATTTTTTCGGGTGAAACAAAAAATAAGGCAGAAGGTTTTAGTTAGTGGTGCCAATAACAATAAATGTGAAAGACTTTAAGGGCCAGTTGTCTGATTAGCACAAATCGGAGGTAGGAGCTCCGGTTAAATACAACGACTGCTTTATTGATCACATGTTATATGCATGATGCCGAAAACGTCGATAATGATGTTTACCCGGCAAGTAGTGATAACCAGACATTGAGCAACCGGCCCTGAGTTTTTTACAAATAAAGAACTGGCAGAACATCTTTCTGCGTACGCGGTCTTCGGCCGAGCTTAGGGATCATAACCCTTACTACGCATAATTTTCCTTTCTGTGTTGCCATAGAAGAGTGGCAGAACTTCTTTCTGCGTAGGCGACCTTCGGCCATGCTTTGAGATCATAACCCTTACTACGCAGAATTCTCCTCTCTTTATTGCCGGAGAAGAGAGGAAAAACTTCTTTCTGCGTAGGCGGCCTTCGGCCGTGCTTTGAGATCATAACCCTTACTACGCAGAATTCTCCTCTCTTTATTGCCAGAGACTTCTTTCTGCGTAGGCGACTTCTTTCTGCGTAGGCGGCCTTCGGCCGCGCTTAGGGATCATAACCCTAACTACGCAGAATTCTCCTTTTTGTGTTGCCGGAGAAGAGTGCAGACCTTCTTTTTGCGTAGTTGGCCTTCGGCCGCGCTTAGGGATCATAACCCTTACTACGCAGAATTCTTCTCTCTTTATTGCCAGATACTTCTTTCTGCGTAGGCGGACTTCGGCCGCGCTTAGGGATCATAACCCGAACTACGCAGAATTCTCCTTTTTGTGTTGCCGGAGAAGAGTGCAGACCATCTTTCTGCGTAGGTGGCCTTCGGCCGCGCTTAGGGATCATAACCCCTACTACGCAGAATTCTCCTTTCTGTGTTGCCGGAGGAGAGTGGCAGAACTTCTTTCTGCGTAGGCGGTCTTCGGTGAGCTTAGGGATCATAACCCTTACTACGCAGAATTATCCTTTCTGTGTGGCCGGAGAAGAGTGACAGAACTCCATTCTGCGTAGGCGGCCTTCGGCCGCGCTAAGGGATCATAACCCTTACTACGCAATTCTCGTTTGTGTTGTAGAAGGATTGGGGCAGAACTTCTTTCTGCGTAGGTGGCCTTTGGCCGTAAATGAATTTTGTATTAGTAAGATTGGGTTTATATACAAATTATTCAAATAATTACTAAAATTAAAGTCTTTCTCATTTAGGGCCGGTTGTTCAAAGCCTGGTTGCCACTAATCCCCGGTTAAACATCGTTATCCACGTTAACGATACCGTATTATATGCTTGGAGTCGAAAACGTCGATAACGGTGTTAACCGATGATTAGTGTCAACCAGGCTTTGAGCACCCGGCGCTTATTGTTATTGGCAACACTAATTAAAACCTCTCTTAGGGCCGTTTGCACCATGTCTAGTTAATTCTAACTCCCAGTTAAACATCTTTATCGACGTTATCGACACCCATCATATAACATGTGATCGATAAAGCAGTTAACGTGCTTAACTGAAGGATGTACCTCCAGTTAGCGTTAACTAGACATGGTGCAAACGGCCCTTAAAGTAATCTGCCTTATCCTGAGTTTCGCCCAAAAAAAAAATTCACACGAAAATTTGTCATCCGCCCATAGTAAATACATAGAAACCAAAATTGAAAAGTGAACCGGTTCGGAGAAAATTAAACTCATGATAAAAGCTCGTTCACATTATCGTAATTTACGGCTCATTTGTAATTTATAAGCAAATCATGCCGAAATTAAGTAATTGTAAAACTTGTCAATAAATTAAGAAGAAATGAAGTAATTTATCACAAATGAAGAACGAAATCAAGAACAAACCGGTGTCCGCCCTAACTGTTATCGAAAATAATCGCAAAACGTCTCCGAAATGTATTTTTTTATTTGTTTTGGTTTGCTTGACCGCGATTGTGGCAAGTTTATTAAATAATAATTAAAAAATATTTAAATATTATGGAAAAAAGCAATATAAAAAAAGGAATTTATGAAGAGAAGGTAGCGAGAGCGTTCTCTTCGATGTATAGCGCTAAAAGGTGGAACGATTAATAAATAAACAATAAAGGAAATACAATTTTAAATAAAATATATCTTGATATATTGGCGATCTTGCAAAAAATTGAAGTGTTAACTTTTCATATCTCGCAACAAAAGATTTTTCTAAAAACCCAAATTATTTTAGGGCGTGAATTAAAAATTCTCTGGTAAACTAGTCGCTGGGATTGGTGAATACCAAATCCTGTCCAAACCTATGTACGTAAATATGTACATATTAAACCAGGCATTAACTGAAACAGATGTAACCATTTCAATATTATTGACAAACACATCTGAACTAATACTATGTCTCCACTGAGAGATTCAACCGTTAAGATTTAATAAATCCTGTTGCTAAATCACAACCGTCTCCATTGACACAACGAGATATGTTTGACGTTCACGTTTTTAAATATTTGACGTTTGCTTTCGTATGATTTTATAGATACAGTTGCGGACATGGAAATTCAACCAGATAAAAGGAAGGTACCAGGAGCGGAATTTCATTATGTGAATTCTTAATATTATTGGATTCTTATTCGTGGTAAATATGTATAATATATAGTTTGCGAAATGTAACGAATGGTACGGTATTCCGAATCATTTTCCTGACTTTAAGAAATTTTTTTAAAGACTTGTTGAGGAAATAAACTCTCTTCTTCATGAGAGGGAACCGAAAATCCAATCGTTGGCCATTGGCATATCACGAAGACCTAGCTAGCAAATATGACTGGCAATGAATTTCTGGAGTCGAATTGAGTTCTGGAGGATATTTGATGTAATGTTATCGAAGCAGAACCAGGTAAAAATGCACTTTAGCGAAGGTAGGTCAAAATGGACAGAAAAAATTCGAGAGGGGTATCAATCGACGCGTCTTAACGCCAATAATAACAATCCGAGACAGAAAAGTAAGATTTTTATTTCATTGAAAAGTTATTTGCAAAAAACACTTGCACTTTCCGCACTATGTTTTGATGAATTTCACACAAATGAAAGGAAGAAATGAATTTAAAACGTACTTATTAGTTTTTATACATTTGTGATGTTTTAAGTGTACACTTTCGCGAAATTCTGTATTTAATAGCAATATTCCGATGATGAAAATCCGCACAACAATCTTGGGTAGTTAATATAAATAACATGGAGAAAAACTAGTGTTGCCACTCTATTAAAAATAAAATGGAACTAAATTGCTGCTGCCACTCTATTAAAAATGTTTTTGTGCATCGAACACCTTTCTGCGTAGGCGGCCTTCGGCCGCGCTTAGGGATTATAACCCTCAGGCAGTAGAATTCTACTTTCTGTGTTCCAAAGGGGGGCTGAACACCTTTTGCAGAGAACACCTTTCTGCGTAGGCGGCCTTCGGCCGCGCTTAGGGATTATAACCCTCAGGCAGTAGAATTCTACTTTCTGTGTTCCAAAGGGGGGCTGAACACCTTTTGCAGAGAACACCTTTCTGCGTAGGCGGCCTTCGGCCGCGCTTAGGGATTATAACCCTCAGGCAGTAGAATTCTACTTTCTGTGTTCCAAAGGGGGGCTGAACACCTTTTGCAGAGAACACCTTTCTGCGTAGGCGGCCTTCGGCCGCACTTAGGGATTATAACCCTCAGGCAGTAGAATTCTCCTTTCTGTGTTCCAAAGAAGGGGGGCTGAACACCTTTTGCAGAGAACACCTTTCTGCGTAGGCGGCCTTCGGCCGCGCTTAGGGATTATAACCCTCACTACGTAGAATTCTCCTTACTGCGTGCGAAGAAAAGGAACAAAAGTATATTTCTTGTGCATTATTTGGGTGTTTTTAAAAAAAGAGAGGTAATATTTCTAACGGATACATTTAAAAAACAACCGCTACTTTGGTACCAACCTTTTCTATTTTCGTTATAAGACGCGCAACACGCACATGCAATTTATTAAAAATGAATTCATGCGAAAATTGTAAGCTAAACGTAACTTCATTCCTAAGAATGGATGAAGACGAACTGAAAGTGTTTCTTATTAACCATGGTGTTTTAAAAACAGAGAAATCTTGTCCAAATTGTGGAAGTGCCTGTACCGTATGGAGAAACTTTTTTGTTTGCTACAAAAGCCGAACGGTAACCAAGAATAAAGCAGCAAAAAAGGTTACGTGCTCATTTAAGAGCAGCATATACAGCGGTACATTTTTTTCCGGCTCCCACCTCACCGTGGACCAAATTTGTCGATTCGTAGTGTTTTTTATTACGATGAATCACCCCAAAACCGACTTCCTCCAGGAGGAAATAGGCATCGCCCGACATACAGTGGTCGACTGGACGAGTTTTACGCGAGAGGTGTTGATGGAATGGGCAATTCAAAATAGCGACGGTATGCTAGGTGGTGAGGGGAAAGTGGTCGAAATCGACGAGGCAAAGATGGGCCGCAGGAAGTACAATCGTGGAAGATGGATTGAGGGACAATGGGTTTTCGGTGGTATAGAGCGCGGTTCAAAAAAAATGTTCGTAATCCCCGTGGAAGACCGTACTCGAGACACCCTGCTTCGAGTAATAAAGGAAAAAATTGCCCCAGGGTCCGTGATATACAGTGACTGCTGGAAAGCATATGATAGTTTGAAGGAGCATGGGTATACACATGCAAATGTGAACCACAGCGAAAATTTTGTGGATCCAACCACGGGGGCGCACACGCAAAACATCGAGCGACATTGGCGTGAACTCCGGTCAAAAGTGCCAAAATACGGAAGAGTGGAGGAGCACTTTGAGGGCTACATTGCAGAGTTCCTCTTCCTGCGCAAGTATACAACTGCCGGTGAACGGATTCACAATATTTTCAAGGCAATAGGCTGTTTGTATGCACCAGCTAATTAAATAAAGTTGTAAGTCAACAATAGGAAAATCAACCGTAAATGAAATGAATTTTAAAGTTTTATTATTTTTAATAGAGTGGCAGCACCAGTTTTCCTCCATGTTATTTATATTAACTACACAAGATTGTTCTGCGGATTTTCACCATCGGAATATTGCTAGTAAATACAGAATTTCCCGACAATGTACACTTAAAAACATGACAAATGTATAAAAACTAATAAATACGTGTTAAATTAAGTTCATTTCTTCCTTTCATTTGTGTGAAATTCATCGAAACATAGTGCGGAAAGTGCAAGTGTTTTTTGCAAATAACTTTTCAATGAATTAAAAATCTTAATTTCCTGTCTCGGATTGTTATTATTGGCGTTAAGACGCGTCGATTGATACCACTCTCGAACTTTTTCCGTCCATTTTGACCTACCTAAAGTAGGTGCGCTAAAGTGCACTACTACCCAGAACCATTACCGAATTTTATAAATTTTATGTCGTGCGTAAAAGATTTATAGAAAGCATGATACTATCATAAAATATATATTNTATAGAGCGCGGTTCAAAAAAAATGTTCGTAATCCCCGTGGAAGACCGTACTCGAGACACCCTGCTTCGAGTAATAAAGGAAAAAATTGCCCCAGGGTCCGTGATATACAGTGACTGCTGGAAAGCATATGATAGTTTGAAGGAGCATGGGTATACACATGCAAATGTGAACCACAGCGAAAATTTTGTGGATCCAACCACGGGGGCGCACACGCAAAACATCGAGCGACATTGGCGTGAACTCCGGTCAAAAGTGCCAAAATACGGAAGAGTGGAGGAGCACTTTGAGGGCTACATTGCAGAGTTCCTCTTCCTGCGCAAGTATACAACTGCCGGTGAACGGATTCACAATATTTTCAAGGCAATAGGCTGTTTGTATGCACCAGCTAATTAAATAAAGTTGTAAGTCAACAATAGGAAAATCAACCGTAAATGAAATGAATTTTAAAGTTTTATTATTTTTAATAGAGTGGCAGCACCAGTTTTCCTCCATGTTATTTATATTAACTACACAAGATTGTTCTGCGGATTTTCACCATCGGAATATTGCTAGTAAATACAGAATTTCCCGACAATGTACACTTAAAAACATGACAAATGTATAAAAACTAATAAATACGTGTTAAATTAAGTTCATTTCTTCCTTTCATTTGTGTGAAATTCATCGAAACATAGTGCGGAAAGTGCAAGTGTTTTTTGCAAATAACTTTTCAATGAATTAAAAATCTTAATTTCCTGTCTCGGATTGTTATTATTGGCGTTAAGACGCGTCGATTGATACCACTCTCGAACTTTTTCCGTCCATTTTGACCTACCTAAAGTAGGTGCGCTAAAGTGCACTACTACCCAGAACCATTACCGAATTTTATAAATTTTATGTCGTGCGTAAAAGATTTATAGAAAGCATGATACTATCATAAAATATATATTCTGAATTTGTAGTTTTTGAAATAATCAGCCTTATTGTAAACTTCATGTGAATGAACCAATCCCATGAATTTTTTATTTAACATGAACAAAAAATTCATATCGCGAATTTCGTGCGAATGAAAACTTATGTTCGAATTTCGAACATGCTATTGTGACCTTCCGCGGCCTGTCACTTATGTTTTTGTTTTGATTTGGCGGCATAGAAAACTTTCTTAATATTTTGTGTTAAATACCAAAATTTAAATTTAAATTTAAATGACAATTTCGTGAAAGCAGCCAAGGCGAGAAGTTGTGTTCTGCCTGCAGCGGAAAAATTTGGATGGGTTGACTTTCCATTATGGCCGTTCGTTAAAGGTGTGGTGGGCGAACGGGGAGTAGGCGTGGCACCTCCAACCGACCTTTTTGGAGAGGGCATGAACCGCCATTGACAAAAATGCAACCCCCGACCACCTAGGTCCCCTATGGTTCCCTAGGGACACCTTAGAAAAATGTCAAAAATCACAATGTTCTCTTGCGTTTTGCTGCTTTTCTCGCTTGAAAAAGGCTGAAAGCAGAAATATAAACACTCATAATTAATATTATTTTACCAGTCTCTCATATTAACCTTTTTTTTAAGAATATTTTTTAATATTATTGCAATTTATGTATTAATTAAAAACGCTTTACAAAATTTCCGTGCCAACGATTAACGTGCAATAACGATTACAATCAATGAACTGTCAAACGCCCAGTGCGAAGGAGCTTAAAAGAAAACGAAAAAGCACCCAATCAACCAAACAGACAAGACCTAAGCTAGTAATTTTTTTGAAACCCGGTCCTTTTCTGTGGGAACACAGAAAGGATAATTCTGCTTAGTGAGGGTTACAATCCCTAAGTGCGGCCGAAGGCCGCCTACGCAGAAAGGGGTTCTCTGCAAAAGGTGTTCTGCCACTCTTCGTCGGCAACACAGAAAGGAGAATCCTACTTTGTGAGGGTTATAATCCCTAAGTGCGGCCGAAGGCCGCCTACGCCGAAAGGTGTTCTCTGCAAAAGGTGTTCTGCCACTCTTCGTCGGCAACACAGAAAGGAGAATCCTACTTTGTGAGGGTTATAATCCCTAAGTGCGGCCGAAGGCCGCCTACGCAGAAAGGTGTTCTCTGCAAAAGGTGTTCTGCCACTTTGCCACGGCAACACAGAAAGGAGAATTCTACTTTGTGAGGGTTATAATCCCTAAGTGCGGCCGAAGGCCGCCTACGCCGAAAGGTGTTCTGCCACTCTTCGTCGGCAACACAGAAAGGAGAATTCTACTTTGTGAGGGTTATAAT
>NW_016158817.1:6205-7731 GCF_001687245.7 Rhagoletis zephyria | reverse complement strand
GTCCCACCACACTTCGAGCAGTTCAAAGCAAAATGAAAAAATAAGAACGAAAAAGGAAAGAGGAACAGAAATAGAATAAGCACTGCGCAGAGGGGATGCTTGCGGAGGCAGGCGCGTGCTTGTGTCGGATCAAAACAAACTCTATAAAAAAATGGAAGTCAGAACGACAAGTGTGGAGTAAGAACGGGGAAACGGGGAAAGGAGCGGGCTTTTGTACATTTGCTTGTTTGCCGAAAATATGATATTTGCGTGAAATCGATTTGCTGGTTGCAAATTCATTTTTGCAAACATGTATGAATTTTTCTGTTTCAGCTATGTTGATGAGATTTTCTAAGTCAATTTTTTCGACTTTTTTCCGCAATTATCTAAAGTCATGTAAAGTGGAACTTTTTCAATAAAACTATTTCATTACAATTTAATGAAACATATGTATGTATGTATGTATATATTTACTTATGCACATACACATCTATACGTACATACATATGTATACATATCTATGAATTGTAGCAATTCATTAAATTGCATTAGTGTAATACATTTTATAAATAAAAATCAATTTATAAAATAAACCCCAAAGGTCAACATAAAATTAAAAAAGGAAAATTTAATTACATTAAAAAAATAAAAACAAAAAAAAAATTTCTCCAACTGGGATTTGATCCCCAGCAAAAATGCAACACGCGAAAATGATCTCGCGGCTCTAGCGCATCCGCCACACAACACATTGAAATCCTAGCGCTTAAGCAGTGTTTTACGATGTCGTTCAATTTCATGCGCAAGCTTGCGACGCTCGAATTTCGTGTAATTGTGTGTGCAGAAAACCACCATCGTTTTGCCAAATTTTATTAGTTGATGAATACATATTTTGATGTTTAATCAAGAAATTGAATATTATCTATCAACATAAGAAATATTAAATTAAATGCTTATGATCATATTGTGGCGAATACTGCGGCAACACAAAGNAAAATGTGCATATGTACAGGTAAACTATGTACATACATAAATACATATATGTATGTATATATGCATACACGTACATAATTGATTAGTGTTCATGCAAACAAAAATGAAATCGCTTCTAATCACTCTAATCAAGCTATGAATATCAAAAACCAAATACATATGTACTTATGTACGTACATACATACAAATACTACAAATGAAAACATACAGACACTGCGCTTACTATTCCCCGAACTCCCGCTTCTCACGAGCAAGACATTCATTCATAAACGTAAAAACTACCATTCATAAATTCGTGCGCACCTTGCACACTTGCCCCGCTACAAACATGAGCCGTCCACAAGTTGATTTGCGTCGCGGCGATGACAAAATCTAAAAATCTAAAATTTTATCAACCACCGCGCCGATTGGAAAAGTGGCAACAGCGGTCAAAATCCCCCTTCCCTTTGCACACTTCTTTGATCGAAATAAAATATTTTTTCCGTTGGTTATTGAAATCATGCATCTGCGCCGACAAGTGCGCAAAATCACTTCGCTTTCGTTTCCCCCGTCTTGTC
>NW_016158817.1:0-1022 GCF_001687245.7 Rhagoletis zephyria | reverse complement strand
CAGATTTAAAAGGAGATGATATCTTAATTAGACACAAATTTCATATAGTAGAGGACAATTTTCCAATTCCATGCGATGGAATTCTAGGGTTAGACTTTATAAAGAAATACAATTGCATTTTAGACTATCGAAAAGATGAAGATCGATTAATATTGAGACCTTACGACTTCCCAGACCCAGAAAATATAATAATTCAAATGGCAAATAGACCAACTATCAATACAATCACAATACCAGCTAGATCAGAAGTAATTCGACAAATTAACATAAAAACTGACAATCCTGAACTTTTTATTCCCCATCAAAAATTAACAGAAGGCATTTTTATTGCTAACACCATAGCAAATAAATATCAAACGTTTGTTAGAATCATAAACACCACAGACAAAAACGCAGTTATTCAAAATTATAATGTAAAAGCAGAAAATTTAAATGACTACATACTAATTAAAAACGCTTCAGAAAATTAAAATAATAGTAAAGAAAAATTAGAGAGACTAAATAGGCACTTTCCACAATTTGCTAGCCAACAATTAAATTCATTGTGCGCAGAATATATAGTCATATTTGCATTAGAAACAGAACCTGTTACTGCCAACTATTTTTATAAACAAAAACTACATATGAAAGATGAAAAACCAGTTTATGTAAAAAATTACAGATTACCACAGGCTCATAGGGATGAAATAAATAAACATGTAAATAAACTAATTAAAGATGACATAATAGAACCACCTATGTCAGAATACAATAGCCCCATCCTATTAGTACCTAAAAAATCACTCCCAGGTAACAAAGATAAAAGATGGAGATTAGTAATTGATTACAGAGCAGTAAATAAAAAATTAACTGCAGATAAATTCCCACTTGCAAGAATTGATGATATCCTAGATCAATTAGGAAGAGCAAAGTATTTCTCATGTTTGGATCTAATGTCCGGTTTTCACCNCTAGATCAATTAGGAAGAGCAAAGTATTTCTCATGTTTGGATCTAATGTCCGGTTTTCACCAAATAGAATTGG
>NW_016158816.1:108618-109462 GCF_001687245.7 Rhagoletis zephyria | reverse complement strand
CAGCTCCCCTCTTTTGGCAACACGGAAAGGAGAGTTCTACTGACTGAGGCTTATAATCCCTAAGTGCGGCCGAAGGCCGCCTACACAGAAGGGATTCTCTGCAAAAGGTGTTCAAACCCCTTTTTTCGCAGCACAGAAAGGAGAATTCTTCTGCCTGAGGGTTATAATCCCTAAGTGCGGCCGAAGGTCGCCTACGCAGAAAGGTGTTCTCTGCAAAAGGTGTTCAGCCCCCCTTCTTTGGCAACACAGAAAGGAGAGTTCTACTGCCTGAGGGTTATAATCCCTAAGTGCAATGCTGCAAGCTGCAATTCAACACACGACACGACAGTTTTTATTACAAATAAAACGTTTTTTACTTTATAACGCACGAATTACTTCGATTTTCACTTGAAAGTACACAATACGTTTGCACTTGTTTCTAAACAAAAAGTTTGTTTACGTATTGCCATAAACGTCAAAGTCGGCAAAACCAAAGTAGCGGTTTCCGGAATGCGCAAAGGTTTCCGGAATGCGAAAGGAGAATTCTACTGCCTTAGGGTTATAATCCCAAAGTGCGGCCGACGGCCGCCTACGCAGAAAGGTGTTCTCTCCAAAAGGTGTTCACCCCCCCCCCCTTTGGCAACACAGAATGGTGAATTCTACTGCCCTACTGCCTGAGGGTTATAATCCCTAAGTGCGGCCGAAAGCCGCCTACGAAGAAAGGTGTTCTCTGCAAAAGGTGGTCAGCCCCCCTTCTTTGGCAACGCAGAAAGGAGAATTCTACTGCCTGAGGATTATAATCCCTAGGTGCGGCCCAAGGCCGCCTACGCAGAAAGGTGTTCTCTGCAAAAGGTGTTCAGCCCCC
>NW_016158816.1:68439-102526 GCF_001687245.7 Rhagoletis zephyria | reverse complement strand
GTTCTCTGCAAAAGGTGGTCAGCCCCCCTTCTTTGGCAATACATAAAGGAGAATTCTACTACCTGAGGGTTATAATCCGTAGGTGCGGCCGAAGGCCGCCTACGCAGAAAGGTTTTCTCTGCAAAAGGTGTTCAGCCCCCCTTCTTTGGCAACACAGAAAGGAGAATTCTACTGCCTGAGGGTTATAATCCGTAGGTGCGGCCGAAGGCCGCCTACGCAGAAAGGTTTTCTCTGCAAAAGGTGTTCAGCCCCCCTTCTTTGGCAACACAGAAAGGAGAATTCTATTGCCTGAGGGTTATAATCCCTAAGTGCGGCCAAAAGCCACCTACGCAGAAATGTGTTCTCTACAAAAGGTGTTCAGCCCCCTTCTTTGGCAACAAAAATATATATTTTTTCTGTGAAATGATTTTTCTCCAAATTTATCCACATTAAGTATTTTGGCGCATGTTCATAGTCATATTTAGTACTCAACTAAGTCGAAACTATTCTAAGTCACAACTAAAGCTCTTCATAGTCGCCTTAGTTTCGACTTTTCTGGCTAAGTACCAACTTAAAATTTAGTTTCGGCTGCAGTTGCAACTAAGTCGTAACTAGGAAGAAGTATTTTATCAAATTAAGGGAAAACAGACGAAATATGTAAAAATTAAATTGGTAGAGGGTGATTTTGATAGTACTGAATAATCTCCAATTAAAATTTACAAAGATCGATCCATTTTATTCGGAAGATGAAAATAAATGCGTATTACAATTCGAATAAAGCTAAATCAAAAATTTATAATTGGAATAATTTATATAAATTCTCAAATAATAAATCAGTTTCACGCTAGTTCCTTTAAAGTAAATTTGTGCATAACATTTAGATATCTACTATTTGTATGTTTCGCAGCATGCTTTCGATAAACATCGACTTCAAATCACTGCGGTTGTTCTGGCTATTTCACACAATTAACAAGAAAAGATACCTTTTTCTTTTGCATATCATGCAATGAAAATAAAAATTACATAAACGGATGATCAAACTTGACATTATTTAATAAACATTTAATTTTTCCAAAATATCGTAATGAAAAATCGATACATTTTCACACTCATTTTGCTATATCGAAAAACTAAGTCGAAACTACTTAGTAGAAGTCTGAAATGCGACTATAAATAGAGGTAAATTTTAAGTTGGTACTTAAATTTAAGTTGCAACTTTGTTAGTTTCGACTTATGCAGCGTTTTTGCTGCATTTAAAATGCAACATTTAGCACTTTCGAACATATGTTTTCGAAGAGCGTTCATGCTATCGCATTTAGCAAATGTACATTTACGCGAGTTCGAAATCGTATGCTTTTGACAAACAGCCGTGTTCCAGTCGCTTATTCAGATCCGTATCCATTACGATAAATTCCCACGGA
Organism: Rhagoletis zephyria; assembly: GCF_001687245.7. NCBI lineage: Eukaryota > Metazoa > Arthropoda > Insecta > Diptera > Tephritidae > Rhagoletis > Rhagoletis zephyria. The sequence goes on along the minus strand of NW_016158816.1, from coordinate 101,126 downwards.
AAAGATAATGTGCAAAAACCCCTACTGAAAAGGAAAAATAAATTCTAAACCGAAAATTCAATACAAAAACCTGAATTGTTTTAACCATAACCGAACATTTGTTTGTGTATATATTCATTTGTCGGTGCTGCCAATTATATTTTCCACACCTAATTAGGAAACAAAACAAACAGAGTTGATCACAAATTAATCCAGATTTCTATCAGCATCATATCGATGTTGAATTTGCGTAACTTTTCTTTATCCAAATAATGTAAAATAATAAATGAAATCTCGATCGGCGATCACTGAAACGCAGCTAGCGGTTGTATACTCGAAAAAGCAATGTTGCCACTTTTTCTCATTAAACCATGTTCGAATCGTGGAAATTTTGGAAGATCACAGGGATGCTTTTAGCATTTAGATTCTAAATGCAAAGATTGAGTTGCATTTAGTTGCATTTAGATGACGAATTTTGTATGGATAAATGTACATTTAGAGTAGCATTTAGAGCTAAATGCGCTAAATGTACATTTACGCGTAACCAAAAACAGCCCATTAGTTGCTGGACTATGAATACGCGCCATTAATATGTTCATATAGCAAAAAAGGGGATTTTATATACCTTTCTAACGATACCAATTTTTTTAAATTCGGTCAGGAAATTTTTGAAATATAGCCATTTTAAATTTTCGAAAATTCCCCCTTCCCCCCTCCATATCACCGAAAATATAAGTTTGCACCAAAAAAATTTTTGTACCAGTAAAATCAGGAAGGAAGGGCGGACCACGCCCACTTTTTCGTTTTATTCTACCTTAACGGGCCGTATTCTGCACCTGTTCCGGCGGGGCCCTCACGCATTTGTTCCGAAAGTTGATTTATGTATCGTCTTGGCAGCCCTGGGAACTAATGACTATAGTAAATCGATAAGTTTCATTTTGTACATATCTAATTTGTTCGAATGCTAAATTTTTTGCTACTGTCTGAAAAAGAAGGTGTATATTGGAAAATTGTAGTGGTGGTGGAATATTATACTGTTCAGGGACTAAATATTGAGCGGCACTTTAGATATTAATATCGACATAAAATCTTTCTTCCTATAAAAGTAATAGAAGATTTGGTCTAAAAATGTCTGAATTACAATCGTCTTTATTATTAAAAAAACAATTAGCAGGTGAGTTGGAAAAGTCATGTGAATACGAAGAATCTCTAAAGATTTTGATGCAACTTAGGATATACATTTTGTTGTAAGATATGAATTTATCGAAACCACATTTTTGGTTTTGTAGATGCAATACAATACCTAAAAGACATGACTACTTAACGCATTTACGCATTTGAAACTGCAGTTTTGGCTGTATAAACGAATGACGATGTAATTGTCATGGATACCAATTTAATAAAGTTTTTATGCTCTTATAATTTTTTTCTCCAATTGTTTTAAATTAACATGGACATCCATCTTTAATAGGACATGTATGTTATGCATGTTAAACGAGAAGTCTGAATAGTAAAGCTTGTGGTCAAAGTAAACACTGCATTTGGAAGCTTACGAATTCCTTATAGCATTATTCAATCTGAATATGAATATGAGTGTATATATATAGAGAATTTCAACCCCTGCCCATTTGAATTCTAAGCGAACTTGACTCAAATTCACTCGGAAATGAATTGCAGAACCTACCGGAATGAAGAAAATAGTCAAACTGTATTTTGAGATAAACAATCTACCTTTTGCAGAGGACACCTTACTGTGTAGGCGGCCTTCGGCCGCACTTACTGATTATAACCCTCAGGCAGTAGAATTCTCCTTTCTGTGTTGCCAAAGAAGGAGGGCTGAACAAGTTTTGCAGAGAACAACTTTAATTTTATCCATTTATTTGCATCAAATTCATCAAAACATGGTGCGAAAAGTGCAAAGTGTTTTGTGTGAATAACTCTGAAATTAATTAAAAATCTTAATACCCCGACGGATTGTTATTGTTCGTGTTAAAACGCGTCGATTGATATCACTTGATTTGTTCCGTCCATTTTTACCTGATTCCCGTAGAGTGCACTAGGAAAAGGGGAAATGTTTAGTTATTTGCAGGTCGTTTTTGGAGTGGGGGTGGAGGGGGAGGGGGTGTTTCTGTTTTGAGAAGAAAAGGAGCTGAACACCCTTCTGCGTAGGCGGGCGTCGGCCGGACTTAGGGATTCTACCCTCACAAAGCAGAATTCTCTTTCTTTTTTGCGAAGAAAAGGAGCTGAACACCTTTTGCAGAGAACACTTTTGTACATTTTTAATACTGACTGGGTTATATCCTATCTTCGGAACAAATGCACAATACCACCAAATCTCGAATTAAAAAAAAAAAAATAGGATCGATAGAGACCATTGAGGTGAACATAACGGTATATTTATTTTTTTTGGGCAACAACAACTACAACAATTATTAAAGGTCAAAGTTCAAACTAAGCATTTTCTCAAATTAATATTTCTCGAAAACCTCTTCAAGGAATTGGACAATTTTGATAGAGAATTTAATTCTCTTTAATTTGATATACATATTTATACATATACCTTTTTATAGTTTTCACGAAAATGGAATTAATATGGAAAAAAAGTATACAGGGTTTTTGTGTATAAACTTTTTTTTGCGTAGGCGGCCTTCGGCCGCACTTATGGATTATAACCCTCACAAAGTAGAATTCTCTTTCTGTGTTGCGAAGAAAATGCGCTGAACACCTTTTGCAGAGAACACCTTTCTGCGTAGGCGGCCTTCGGCCGCACTTATGGATTATAACCCTCACAAAGTAGAATTCTCTTTCTGTGTTGCGAAGAAAAGGCGAAAGAAGAGAAATATTAATTTGAGAAAATGCTTAGTTTGAACTTTGACCTTTAATAATTGTTGTAGTTGTTGTTTCCCAAAAAAAAAAAAATACATCGTTACACTCACCTCAATGATCTCTATCGATCCCCATATGAAATTTTTTAATTTGAGAATTGTACGTATTCTGCATTTATGCCNTTATCGAACAATTTAGCGAATGTACTTTGTTTGACAATCGCTCTATAGTTTTTCACGTCACTGCGATCACCGGACTTAAAGATTGGAGAAATTGAACAAACTTTCCAGCGGTCGAGAAAAACTCCATTCTTGAGACAAAGGTTAAACAAAAATGCAATAGGCTCAATGATGTGACAAGCACAGTGTTTGAAGAATATTGCTGGAAGGTCGTCACGCTCATATTTACAACTTGGCTTTAGATCCACAATTGCAGCCAAAAATTCATCTTCAGATATAAGAAAGTCTTCAAGTCTTTCAGTAAATTGCTGGTGAGATGAGCACATGCGTGGGTTGAACTCACAGTAAACGTTTTGAAAAAACTTGGCAAATAGATTGCATGCTTCTAGCGTGTTATTTGAGCGCTCGCTATTTAATTCTAGACTTGATGGAAGGCCGTTTGTTTTGCGCTTTGCATTTAAATAATGCCAAAATGATGACGGGGTTGCTTTCAAATTATTTTCCGTTATATGAAGGTAATGCTTATAGAGAAATTTATGCAGAAGTTCAAATCTGTCTCTCGCTTGTATACAATACAAATACAATACCCAACCACAAAATTTCATTGAAATCGGTTATGCGGGACACGGGATTTTTATATACATATTGTTGAAGACATGAGTGCCAACTAACTAAAGTCTTAAATTTAAATTGTTCATTCATACTTTAAAGTAAAATGTAAACATACCAACACTAAAATTTGAATACTTTCCTTAAAATTATTGCATACATACATACTTACCTTTTAATACTTCAAATTAAGACTTACTTTTGTACTCAACGGAAACGCTTAAACCCATGGTGAATTTCTACATATGTAATAACTAATGTTAAGCTGCCTAAAAGGCAAGAGAGAAATTAGTTTTTTAATCGCTCGCTACATCCCCACGAATACGGACCTCTCCAATCGCTCGTTTATATTTATTGTAAATAAAATTATTCGAAATAACTAAAAACATTAAAACCGAAAATCTACTCTTTTATTTCAACGGAAATAATTATTATTTTGTTTATTCTCCAAAACGTGAATACATATTAATACGATGCGAGGCATAGAAAAAATTTCGATGAAAAAAAAATATTTTTCGCGGGTTCAAAACTATCCTATCTTTTAAGTTGGAACCAACACACACCCACAAAATTTCAGTGAAATCGGTTAAGTGGTTTCGGAGATTAGCGTAAACCAGAGGTAGACCCCTCTCAAAACTTTACTGGTTTCGGTGGACACCCTTATGCTCATTTCTAACATATTCCCAAAGCTCATCAAAAAATGTGAAGATTAAATCTAACGATGTAATTTCGCATCGCGGATGAGTTCCAAAACTAAATTCGGAGTGGCAAAAATAAAAATAAAGTATTTTCTTGTGTTCTATTTAATAACATAATGTGATTACACACTTGCAAGTTTTAAAAAACAGAGCTCGTAAAACCATGAAAGAACGATTTCGCTCCGAGGAGTTACATTTTTTAAGAGCACTAAATAAACTCCTCACATGTTCGGCTCACTCATGAATTTGCATGTGATGTATTTGTCAAATAGTTTATTTGTGTTGATTGCATCATTTTTATTTTTATCACTCCGAGTTTTAAAGTGATGCGAAAAATGTTCGTTACTCGCATTTTAAAACACAAAACTTGAAACAACAAAACTGCAAAGCTTTTTATGTCAAACTTCAAATTCAGAAACTGACAAAAAAGAAAAGACCGAATCTAGATAAATCGATGATAAACAAACAAGCCAGCACGAAGCTCAAGAAGTTTTCTACCGTATCATCCTCTTCAAAGCAGGATGGGCAAATGGAGTTGTCATTTACACCTATCACAGTCAGGTGTTTGTGCCACGTGAAGTCAGCAGTCCCGTCTTCTCAGTGAGGAGAAAAAACTAGATAGACCCTCTGAGATTGAAGGTAGCATGAGTTTTGCCCACCTACATCCACTCGATGGCTCCCAGTCCTTGCATATTCCCCAAGAGAAAAAGTGGAGCTTATCCCCATTAACTTCGAAAAATACTCCATATTCTGACTCTGAGTCAGTTTGAGAGCCATCGGTGACGATTCGACAATGTACGAGTGCGGGGTCAGTGTTGGAATTAAAACAGCATTCCCCCTCAGGGAATTCTCTCTCTCCATAATCTCTTCAACAAATGTAATGGGGGCGTACTATTCTGTAGCGTTGAAAAGACACAAGTGCTCAAATATCTTCCGCCGGCAATTTCCTTTAATCTTTGGCCTTTAAGGCTTCCCCACGTATGGTGACTCAAAGTGACGGTAGATTTTCAAAAGATGGGTATCAATCGAAATGGTTTGAAAATAATTTATTTCTGAAAAATCAAGTTCAACTTAGTTCATCAGTTAATTGAAATATGTATAACAATGCCAGACGGTAAAAAGATTTTAGTTTGAAAATACTTTTAAAAGAGTTGCCCCCTGTTTGAAAAGTTGTAAGACTTTTAAGAAAATTTGAGGCTGATAATATTTTTAATTAGGGTTGCCATCTATTTGTTTGAAGGTCATCGAACTGCACCGTTATTTCGAATTTACAAAATGAGAAGTCACATTAAAGAAAATGAGAAGTCACATTAAATTCGAGGTCGCTTCGCTATTTTTACACCCACTCTGGGTGTTTGTTGTTAGAAGAAACATTCGAAATTACAACTACATGGTATAACTTTTAGTACACTAAATACACAAAGGAAAATGTTAATACTACTAGCCATATGGCTTGGAAAACAAAAAGGTTTTTAAAGGTATATACATATATAAGCCCAGAATTAGGCTAGACATATATACACATTTAAGCTTTATTGTTAAGTTTGAAAAAATAAATTGCACCAGTTTCAATTTTGCGCTCTTGGTTTACATTTTTTGTATATGTATTAAAATTTATCTTGTACTATGTTGTAGATTTAAGCATTTGTATAACTTGTATTAATATCTATGGTTTTCTTTTCAGAGTTGAATAAGAATCCTGTTGAAGGTTTCTCGGCAGGATTGATTGATGAGAACGACATATTTCGATGGGAAGTTCTCATAATAGGACCACCGGATACACTTTAGTAAGTTGGTCGTTATATCATGTTATATCATTTTAAGAGTGAATTTAAACCTTTAAATTCGTTTTCTGAAAAATATCGTCGATAGTTTTTAGTAAATAAGCGATATGTATGTATATTAGGCTGGGTCGATTTTGTTTGGGGGAAAATAAAAAGCATTTGACCGTATTGTAATAGTAATATTAAGATGTCTTAGGTCTAAGCCAATTATTATTGGTCGCGAAAGATTAATTTAAAACTTATCTTTATCCCGCGCAATGGAATCAAAGTGTATGAGTTTTTAAATTGAAACTTTGACTTGTAATATCTATTAAATGCGTTAATTGTTATAAACAGGACGATATATCAGATTAAGGGATATTAAATTTAGTACCTCACGTTCATTTATTATTTTTCAATAAGTCTACAAGTTTTTAAGATATTAAGATACAACTTACAACTACTATAATTTTTCCTTATGAATTCTCAATTCTTAATTACTTCAGCAACCAAGTGAAAAATGTAAAAAAATGAGGCGAGATTTATTTCAAACGTTTTAATGTTTTCGGATGTTTATATAATATTAATAGGACCATGGACTGGGTCACGCCGATTTGGTCAGTTTTCAAGATCGTGGTGAATGAAGTCAAACATTAAGAATCGCTTGATAAGTTAATAGTAGGTTCAAGCATATAAGTATTTACATACATTAACATAATACAATTAGGATGAGAAACGCCCATTTTAAGTTCATTTATGAAGTCTTGAAAATTGGAGCGNAATTACTTCAGCAACCAAGTGAAAAATGTAAAAAAATGAGGCGAGATTTATTTCAAACGTTTTAATGTTTTCGGATGTTTATATAATATTAATAGGACCATGGACTGGGTCACGCCGATTTGGTCAGTTTTCAAGATCGTGGTGAATGAAGTCAAACATTAAGAATCGCTTGATAAGTTAATAGTAGGTTCAAGCATATAAGTATTTACATACATTAACATAATACAATTAGGATGAGAAACGCCCATTTTAAGTTCATTTATGAAGTCTTGAAAATTGGAGCGGAATGGTTTCGTTAGTCACCGAAGAAGCACATTTTTCGCGGTTTCTAAATTTGCCGTTATATGAAAGTAGGGGACGTCCAATAAGTGTTTAGATATACATAAATATTTTAGTTAATTCCATTATGTGAAAAAGTGACTGTAGGTAAATGCAATAGTCTTTAACATATCCTGGGAAATCCTTTGGAGGACTCTCCTATTGGACGATATTGCTTTGCATTCAGGTTGAACGAAAAAAAGTCACTCCCTGGAACACTTTTTCTGTAATCCGGTTCTTTTATCAAAAACCTATTCATATATGTAATTGAAGAGAAATTTTTGTAGAAAAAACCCGGAGATCCCCCTAAGTTTTTCGATATAACTTTGGTAAATATTACTCGATCGGTACGTAATAATTACCAAATTGAAGGCGAGACTTACTGTTACTGATTTGTGATAATAATATGATGAAAATGGTTCAGATTATAAACAAATTATTTTAAAAATAAAAAATAAATTTTGAACAAATTTTTTTGTCATTTTCCTATATTTGCAATTTTTATGTTGTATGCATAAACATAGGTAAACTAATTAGTCTGCCTAGAAGTTGTGCCTGTTCAGTGTTTCCATACTTATTTGCATGGACAAAATTTTTCCACGATGATGGAAAATAACGGCTTTTCTATTAGAGTTACGAAATTGGTCATAAATTTGCAAAAATTCGCAAACTATAGCTAATATAAAAAAAAGAGTAGAATATTTGGAACCAGCGACCTAAATGCACGCAAGCAATATTAATGCTGTTCTTTACATCTTTTGACTATCGCCCAGTGTAATTATCAAAAGAACAATACAAATTTTATTGAAATAAGACAAGTTTGAGATTAACGATAAGCTAAAGGGCTGCGAGAAATGATATTTGACTTTATCTTTTGCGTTAACGGATTCATTATCTAATAATTTGCACCAACCCTTTTTGCTGAACCCGGAGTTTTTAACAACAATTGGTCTTATTCGACTAGTGTTCTGTGGGTCACTTGGCGGTCGATGCGCGGGCTCTTACAATTAAAATAAAAGACTAATATTTTGCAGACTTGTTGTTGACTTCATGAGACAATATATTTTCACTACTACTAAGGGATTTGAGAAAAATTAGATTTTCGACCGGCCCTAATGTATATACATACATCAGACTGTCGCAAAAAACCAAAGTTGTTTTTTTAACGCATACCTCCTCATTTTTTTTTAACGCATACCTCCTCATTTTATTGGGTTTGTCTTAAAAACTATCCGAATAAAGGTTTATGCAATTTGCACCACGGTAACGCGTGCCGACTTGCAGTCAAAATTATCAGGAGACAACGGATTTTTAGGACCTAAAAACCTAGAAAAAGGCAAAATAAAATATTGAAATAGGCTGGAAAAGGTAAATAGAATTGCGAAGTAAGCAAGAAAGGGCACTAGAAATCGCAACACCGTCAATCATGCGACACTTATAGAGGACATTATCTCGTCCTCCCTACCGCCGCACACAAAACGTTGGATTATCAGTTACGTGTGCGGGAGGCAGTCATCTGTTGTATTCAGAAACAAAACATCAAAGCCGCATAGGATTAAGCAGGGTGTACCACAAGGTGGGGTACACCTTTGAACTACGCAGCGCCAGTGTGGTCGCCAGGGACTAGTAGGACGCAGTGGACGAAGCTACAGACAGTACAGAACACCGCACTCAGGACAGCGACAGGATGCCTCCTGATGTCGCCTGAACACCACCTGCACGGCGAGGCGCAAATGCTCCCTGTAAAAGAGCATAACATAATGCTCTGCAAGCAGTTCCTGATCGGGAGCCACAGAAGTGGCCACCCAAGCAGACAGCTGCTTGCAGAGGAGCCCTCGCCTAGGCACGTCAGGAGGCATCTATATGAACTGACAGACGAAGTCCAGAGGTTCATTAAGCAACCTCTGGACCCGACAGCGTACCGACAGGCCCTGAAAGGCATTCACAGGGAGTCAGTCTCGAGTTATGTAGACTGTAGACCTGTGAATGCTTTTCTAGGGATGCCGCCCCCGGACACAGACGAGACGGAGCTTCATCTGCCTCGGGAGACACGCACAACACTCGCACAACTTCGCTCCGGCTACTGCAGCAGGTTGAACTCCTACTTGAGTAGGTTGAATGAGGATGTGCCGAATGAGTGTCCGGCATGCGGAGAGACCCCACATGACTCGAAACATCTCTTCGCATGCCCGGAAAACCCGACAACCCTAACGACCTTGTCCCTGTGGGCAAACCCCACAGAAGCTGCACACTTCCTAGGGTTGCCGTTAGTGGAACTTGACGACAACGACTGAGATACCAACCGTCCTGGGCGGGGTTGTTGTAGCCGCTACAACAACAACAACAACAAGGTGGGGTACTATCACCGATCCTGTTTAACCTATATCTAGCGAAACTCCCTCCTCCACCTCAGGCAGTCTCTTTAGTCTCATACGCGGATGACTGTTCCATCATGGCAACAGGCAACAGCATCGACAGCATGTGCACACTGCTCAACCGCTACCTCGAGGTGGTGTCCGAGTTTTTCACAGCGCGAAGCTTACAAATCTCTTCCGCTAAGTCAACAGCTACACTCTTCACCACGTGGAACCTGTTCGCATGCCCTACATATCCCACCCAACTGACACCCGAAGCGTTGCGGACTCAACCTATCGAGACTGCTCGCTTCTTGGGCCTAAGGTTGGAGAAGTCAGATGGGGAAGATGAAGATAAATAAACTACCAACCAATTCGGGGACTACGTGGTGCTACAACAACAACTAGAAATCGCAAAAAAGGCAAAGGAAGGCACTAAAAAAGTCAAAACCCGAAAAATAATCAAAAAATCCATTTATTTTAGAAATGTTTATATTAAAATTAAAAAGAGCAAAACTATAAACTAGTTTCATTATATGAAAAATTTTAACTTTGAATCTTAGACTATTTTCTCCGTTCGAGTTTTTGTCTCACAAAACTTTAATCTCTATAGTTGTACATAGTAACATTGAACCACGAAATGCATTTTTAAGTTTTCTGGGAGCATCTTCATTCGATTCTCGCGAAGAAATACCTTGAATGTACTAAACGTGCGCTTGACGTGAGTTGATACAAGTGGCGCCCAATTTAAATATGGAAGGTTTGAAACTTTCAACTTTTTCTTCGCTATAATCACTTTTTTAAAGGTAGAAAAGGCAAAAAAGGCAAATATCATAAAAAAGGCCAAAAAGGCAACATCGAATGTGGAATCAGGGAAAGCTAAATTGTGATCATTCTTAATCGAATATACTCTTCTCTTTAACAAAAACGCAATTTCCATAAAATCCTTTCCCTGGTTATCAAAATAAGCTTTGTGCAGTTCGCGTGTTTGTTAATTTATTCATTTACTTCGGTATAATACGGTATTACTATACTCCCTACAGTATTAGGAAATAATATTTAGTAAACCTGCGTTGGTTTTTTACAAGGTAGTCGGTCTTTTTTCAACAGGGCCATAAATTATAATACATTTCCAAAGTTTACACAAAATAGCGATACATGGGTATCAATTGAAAGAAGAATTCGAAACAAGCTTAATTAATACTTTTGATTCCAATTATTCTTTTTACATGTAAAAATGTACTTTGAAAATATTCTCCTTCATAGAAGGGTATTATGGGATGCATTTTTCAAAGGATATTTTTCAAATATTTTTAATTAATACTTCCACATACAATGGCACCGCCCACTTTATGACCACAAGGTGTATCTCGGTAGATTTCTACCAAACTTGGTTCAATTATTTCATTAACTCTAATGCAGCATATTATCGAAAAAGTTTAAAATCGAGGAAATCCCCCCTTCTTATCATACAAATGTAGTTTACAGAAAGTTGAAACGACGATATTTGATACCTGCGCCGGGTATATAAAGTTCGGTTTCGCCCGAACTTATACTTCATTACTTGTTTATTTAAACATTACACTAATAGGCTGTTTTATCCGATTTTAAAAATCATACATATTTCAGAAAGAGAGTTTATATTATGTACATGTATTTCTAGACTTACATTGTTTGGAGTTTCCATCGTTCCCATCTAAATAAATTGAATCCCTATATATTAAATTTAAGTATAAGTACTCAGCAATTCTGTATTTCAATAACGCTACACCTATTAATATATGAGGTATGGGTGGGACGAAAACAAGACACTGCTTTTTTGAAGATATATATTTTACGGAAAGACTGTGAATTTACTTAACATTGGTATCTGAATTAGATGATTTATTATACTGAAAAGAAGCAGCAACACTAACAATGCAAAAATCATGCTTTATAATGAAAAAATCTTAAATTCTCTTGCCACAGGTGGGACAACTTTTGTCACGGGGGGACACGTGCGATTTTCTTCATGGAGTGTAGCTTCCAGAGAGTGAAAATAAAAGCTATTTAAAAAATGTTTACACCAAAAAGGCATGGTGAAAAAATTAAGCTATAGCTTTTTCAAAGGTACCGTTAGAATCATCATTGTAGATTGTGATTCCTCCATGACTTTTAAAACCCTGACTTTTATAATTTTGAGCAAATAATACCGATTAATTCTGCCTTTTATTTTTTTAATGCAAAAATAAAAGTTAAAATTTGCCTTTTATTTTTTTTGAGCAGAAAATTATCGATAATTGTTGACTTTTTTTTAAATATCTCGAAAATCCTTGCATTTTCACAATGTGGGATCATCATATTTGGAAAATTATATGAAAGATTGATGTATGGAACACCGTGGTTATGAGAATTTTCGAAAATTTTTAAGATAATAAAATAGTAAAATTAGGCCAATTCTAGCTGTACAAAAACCACTTGCACATGAACTAAACACAAAAATAACAAAACTAGCCTCTTTATTTAGCGTTAATTTCTTTGAGTTTTGTATAGTGCTCTGGTGAACTTACCGTCACTTTGTGTCATCATACGTGGGGAAGCCTTAAAGGCCACCTGTAGACTAAAAATAAACGGATGTTGGTATAACACTGAGTGAGACGATGCGGAAATTGCCGGCGGAAGATATTTGAGCACTTGTTTCTTTTCTATGCTACAGGATAGTACGCCACCATTACCTTTGTTGAAGAGATTATGGAGAGAGAGAATTCCCTGAGGGGGAATGCTGTTTTAATTCCAGCACTGAGCCCGCACTCGTACATTGTCGAATCTTGACTGAATCAGAGTCAGCAGATGGCGTATTTTTCGAAGTTAATGGGGATAAGTTTCACTTTTTCATGTGGGGAATATGCTTCGTTCTTCCAGGCTGAGGTATTTGCAATCCCCAAAGTCATAGACCACGTCGTGGAAAATAGGTGGATGGGAGGAGTTTACGTGTCTACAGGTACAGCCAAGCTGCACTTAAGGCATTGGCCAGCCCTCTATCTAAGTACTTCCAAACTGCAAGTCTCGTCTCTGGGTGCCGGGCTGCTCGGGAGTACCTGGAAATGATACATCTGACGCCACAGTAGGCTTAGACCAGGCATTCCTCGGTCCGCAACCAGTTATGGCACTCCCCATTTCGACCATAGAAGCCACCATCACAAACTGGGTGGATACTTCGCTCAGCAATGACTGGGAGCCATTGAGTGGATGCAGGTGGGCAAAACTCATATTGCCTTCAATCTCAGAAGGTCTATCTAGTTTTTTCCTATCACCGAGAAGACGGGACTGCTGACTTCACGTGGCACAAACACCTGACTGTGATAGGCGCAACTGACAACACCATTTGCCCATCCTGCTTTAAAGAGATGAGATGGTGGAACACTTCTTGAGCTTCTTGCTTGCTTGCTTGTTTATCATCGATTTTTCTAGATTCGGTCTTTTGTTGTTGTTGTTGTAGCGGCTACTAAGCCCCGTTCGGGTCGGTTCATCCATCAACGTTGTCGTCAATTTCAGCTAGGGGGAGGCCCAGGAAGTGTGCGACTTCCACAGGAGCTGTCCATAGGGACAGGGGCGTCAGCTGAGTGGGGTTATCTGGGCATGTGAAGAGGTGCCGGGAGTCATGTGGCGACAAATGCCGGGCATTGGTTGGGCACATCGTCGTGGATTCTACTTAGTTTAGCCTGCTGCAATAGCCAGAGCGAAGTTGGGCTATTATAGTGCGGGTCTCCCGTCCCGTCCACGTCCGGTGGTTGTGTTCCTAGAACGGCATTCAAAGGGCGGGAGTCTACATAACTTGAGACTGATTCCCTGTGAATGCCGTTCACGGCCTGTCGGTAGGTTGACGAGTCCAGAGGTTGTTTGATAAACCTCTGGACTTCGTCCGTCAGTTCGTAAAGATACCTCCTGACGTGCCTTGGCGAGGGCTATTCCGCGAGCAGCTGTCCGCTGGGATTGCCATGTCTGTGGCTCCCGGCAAGGAACTGCTTGCAGAGCATTGTGTTATGCTCCTTGACTGGGAGCGTCTAGGCCTCGTCATGTAGGTGGTGTTGGGGCGTCATCAGGAGGCTTCCTGTCGCTGTTCATAATGCCGTGTTTTGGCAGGTCTGTAGCTTCATCTACTGCGTCCTGTTGTTGTTGTTGTTGTAGCGGCTACAACAACCCCGCCTAGATCGGCTGATATCTCAGTCGTTGTCGTCGAGTTCCACTAACGGCAGCCCCAAGAAGCGTGCAGCCTCTTTGGGGTCGGTCCATAGGGACGACGCCGTTAGGGTTGTGGGGTTTTCCGGGGATGCGAAGAGATGTTTTGAGTCGTGAGGGGTCTCTCCGCATGTCGGAAATTCGTTCGGCACATCCGCAGTTAACCTACTCAGGTAGGAATTAAGCCTGCTGCAGTAGTCAGAGAGAAGTTGGGCTCTTCCCACGGCAGCCGGTTCTACGTACCGGAATTACTCGGGTTTTACCCGACCAAGGGCTGTTGTTTCGGCGATCTAACTCCGTTTAGGTCGGCGAAGTATCTCGCTGCATAGTTTAGAACCGGCCGGCCAATTGCCTTGTATGTTGCCAACAACGTTTCTTTATCTTTGCCCCAAGTGCTGCCGGACAGCGACTTGAGGACATTGTTGCGGCTCTGTACTTTGTTGACAATTGCGGTTGTATGCGCCGAGGGGAGCAGACTGTCGAAGGTAACTCCGGGGATTTTCGGGTTATTCACCGTCGGTATTGTTATGCCATCGACGTTGCAGTGTGACCTTCGGCCAGGTGGTGAAAAGGGTTGCCGAGGATTTCACAGGGGATAGGGCAAGGCTCCTTGCAGTGAAGAAGCGAGAAAGTNAACCCTGCGGAACTTACGTTCACCTACATGAACGTCGTTTGGTATGGGCAGTGTAGTGAAGGCGCCCTCAGTAACATCCATGAAGCCTTTCCAATCAGCTTTGGAAAAGTTGACATAAGTCCGGTGATCCACGGAAGCAAAGTCGGCAGGTTTATCAATCGAGATGACTATGGGCAGATGGTCTGATGCTAGGGTCAGCATAGGTCGCCATGATACGCTGTTTATCAGACCAGCGCTGACAATTGTTAGATCTGGCGAGCTGCAGCAGCTGCCCATAATCCTGGTGGGTGCGTCGTCGTTCATTGTGCAGAATGTCTAATCGTCTATCTGCTCAGCCAGATGTATTCCCCTACGATCATTTGACAGGCTTGAGTGCCAAAGATCGTGGTGCGCGTTAAAGTCACCAACTACCATACGGTTTTCACCTCTGAGTAGCGCACCTATTTCAGGGTGATATCCTGCCGGGCAGCTGGTGACAGGGGGTATGTATACGTTAAATATTTCGAGCTCAACATCGTCTGACCAGATAGCAATACCCTGACATTCTAGGATGGTATCCCTGCGGTCGATGTCTGCTTCAATAAGTCGATACTGCACGGTGTGGTGCGTGATGAACGCTTCGCACAGCATGGGGCCACGAACGACGTGATCCATTGCCGGTGCGTACGTAGGCCCGAGCAGTTACGGAGGTGACTCCACCCGTCACAGGCATTGCATCTGACCGAGGTGGAGTCTGTATGCAAGTCGTCTCTGGCATAGGCAGCAGGTGTAAATTTCTGGCCCTGGGTTAGACTCTATACCAGGCCTGAGCAGAAGGGTACGGAGAAGATGTAGCCCTAGAATCGAGCCACGTTTGATGGATTTCGCCGACCTAAACGGGGTTAGATCGCCGAAACAACAGCCCTTGGTCGGGTAAAACCCGAGTCATTCCGGTACGTAGAACCGCCTGTCGTGGGAATGGGTAAAACCCGAGTCATTCCGGTACGTAGAACCGGCTGTCGTGGGAATGTCTTTTCTTTTTTGTCAGTTTCTGAATTTGAAGTTTGGCGTAAAAAGCTTTGCAGATTTGTTCTTTCAAGTTTTGTGTTTTAAAAATGCGAGTGACGAATATTTTTCGCATCACTTTGAAACTCGGAGTGATAAAAATAAAAATGATGCAATCAACACAAGTAAACTATTTGACAAATACATCACATGCCAATTCATGAGTGAGCCGAACATGTGAGGAGTTTATTTAGTGCTCTTAAATAATATAACTCTTCAGAGCGAAATAGTTCTTTCGTGGCTTTGCGAGCTCTGTTTTTTTTTTAATTTGCAAGCGTGTAATCACATTATTTTAATAAATAGAACCCAAGAAAATATTTAATTTTTATTTTTGCCACTCCGAATTTAATTTTGGAACTCACCCGCGATGCGAATTTACATCGGTAGATTTAATCTTCACATTTTTTGATGAGCTTTGGGAATATGTTAGAAATGAGCATAAGGGTGTTCACCGAAACCAGTAAAGTTTTGAAAGGGGGCTAGGAGAAAAATAAGTTTGGAAACCTCTCGTTTAGTCAGTGAACTGTGCCAGGATAAGACTTCGGAATTTTTTTCTTACGTTTTCAATTTTATACTTTTGAATGTAAACAAAATCTCTATCAGCTGTTCGTCTAGCTTGCAAGTTTCTGGAAATTTTCTGTTCGTGTACTATTTTAGATATTTTTCTCTTGTGAGAGAATAGATGACATTTCGGCGGAATTTTGCTGTTGGGCATTTTTTACTGGAGATATTAAACGAACGTACCTATTGACTAACCATCATTTAACAGAACTGTTACGAACGGCGTTAACTGACGTAAAACCAGATTTTGAAAATTTGGCCAAAGAGGTCTTTTTATTTTTCTTTAATATCTATCTTACGTACATTAGAATAATAATAAAATTAATGTTTTTTATTTCTAATAATAATTTTATTTAAAAATAAAATTTTTGCTTCTGTTGTTGTTTTGTGGCCCTTTGTAGCATTTAGAATTTACATGTGGTTCTTTTCGGCCTCGGCCTTGCCTACCCCTGAACTATACTATACATGTTCATGGACGATTCACCATCGGACCGGATCATTGTTGCCGCAAGAACTTGCTCGCGGACATAACGCTTTCGTTAGGTCACATAATAGGCTAAGATCCCAATGCCGCCAGACCTATCTTATTTTCGAATTAACCAAAATCAGGGAATAATCAGTGTTATGTGTAGTTAAGAATGAATGAGTATCTGCTTCCTTGGGTAGTCAGCCCTTTTAGAGGTATCAGGAAGAAGGGAAAGGTACGCAAAAATGTTACTTACCTATGTTAAATACAAAACGCTGGTTTTTAGATATATTTTAGAGAATATTGTTAAAAATCAATATACAATAATGCCGGACACTTTCCGTGGGCGGTTACTTCCGCCAGACGCTTTAAAGCTTGCCTAAAAATTAGAGAAATTAACTTATTTTCTCAGTGCCAAATTTTGTATTTAATACTAAGGGGAAAGCCAGACCAATCCGATGGGCCGAATGTCCTCTCAAACGCAATAAAAGTAAATTTTTTTTATGAAATTTGAGTAGGAAATCATGGCTGCATTCCAAAACGTCAAAATACAAAGCATCGGTCTCTTTTACTTCCAAACCACAGCAGATTGTAATGTCAAATGTGCGCAACCACGGTTTGATGCTACTGAGCTACGTCTCCATGTGTTTCATCAAACTTAATAGGAAAACTAACTATATATTAGATGATTATTATTTACATTACTAATTAATTAGTATATTATTGCCTCTTATTGCGTTTCGTTTCAACTGAACGCAACGCAATACAGTTGTGTCTAATATAAGCGAAATTCTATCGTGTCCAGAGCGCGAAGAAGCGGACACTAAAATAATTTACCAAGTTTGTAAAATTGATGCTCAAGCAAACATTGTAATCAGATGTTCTGATACTGATGTTGCAGCGATAATGCTTGGTAATATACATCATTTGCAAAATACTAATTCACATGTGTTGATATTTACAAGAACTGGTAATAAAGAAATATATGTTGATTTAAGAAAGAGCTATCGCAGGGTGTGATTACACTCCCGCTCTCTTGAAAAGAGGAAAACAAAGACCTTTCGGTATATTAAAATAAAATAAGTAGAGCACCAACAAGCTTTTATCAAATTTAACGAGCATGAATTATATAATGATAAAAACGCGGAACAAAATGTGTTCAATATAATACAACAATCTGTGATGTATATAATGTTGCGGGAATAGTTGATGTGGATGCCTCCAGGCTTCACATTTTTATAAATACTTATTCAATTTCCAACTTAAAGAATTCGACCACAAAGGTGTGAATAACTTTGATACATGTAATTTACCACATTGCTAAAGTGAAATAATCCAGCAATTTCGTCGAGCAAATTACATTTATATGGAATAATTCTTATGTCAAGCATCCAAGAATCTTCCGTCCTGAGAATAATGGGTGGGCATTGGAAAATAACCAGTACCAGTGACCTGGTTCGATGGCGATCAGTTCCAGGTTTTGTTAGTGCATCAATTCAAAATGAACCAGGTATTTAGACTTAATGTTCAATTATTTTTATATTTGCTTCTTCATCTTATCTGTTTTTCCTGATAAATTAGGTTACTGCGGTGATAACGATGATGAGCAAAGTATTGAAGATTGGCTCGATGATGAAATACAAAGCTCTAACGAGGATTAAAGCGAAGATTAAGAGTCAATAAAATACTAATTAATTAAAAATACTAAATGATAATCCCTTAATTAGCCGATAGGTAGTAGCGAGTTGCTATACGTAATGTGAATTTTAGTATTTCCCTGCAAGAAAGATACTGGTCAAATGATTAGTAAAATGACCTGGAGCCATGACTGAAACTTTCCGTATTTTTCCCATCACATTCTTGAGGGCATCGGTAGATTTTGTGACCGTTTCTTTCTTTATGTTCCCGTACGTGTGACTTTACATCTCGCTCTCCCTCATGTCTTGTGCGCTTAGCTAAATGTATAGCTGCACTGCTTACACCCGTCACAGCTACTCTGGTTTTTACTAGTCAAATGACCAAATGTTTTCTTAAGGAATTTACTGGTTTTATGACCGCCATTTTACGGGCATAATGACCGTCGTTTTACAGGCATAATGACCGTCATTTTACGGGCACAATGACCATCATTTTACGGTTGAAATGATCGCCTTTATACGGTTATAACGACCGTCATTTTTCAGGCTTATTGATCGTCATTTTACAGGCTTTATGACCGTCATTTTACGGTTATAAGGACCGCATTTCACCACCATTTCTACTCCCATGTGACTGTTTGTTATAGTCTTAATAAAACACATTTAGGATTTTTAATTGTACTTCTTTCTTTTATTACATTTATTTGAACTTAGTTCATTAAAATCTATGTATTTAGGATATTCACAAGATGCAGTAAGCTTATTATAAAAAGTACTCCTCTTCATTTTTATTTGTAAAATACAGTACTTACTTGCAAATATTAAGCTTCGCAAAACGATTTTCCACCACCGAACGAAAATGCTGCACACAAAAACTGGACTGGACCTGCACAATAAAAGACACAATAAATATACATAGTTTTATAACAATTTTTATCGCTATTTTTACTTACTTGTAAGTTTGGAACAAAGGCACACAAAGCTGATTTTCCACGCTGAATGCAAAATGCAATTTTAATAAAAATGGCCGAACGCCGAGCCGCAGAATTCACAAATTTTTAATTGCAACTGCACAATAAAAGATGCATTAAATATACACGGTTTTAAAACAACTTTTATCGCAATTTTTACTTACTTCTATTTGGAACGAAGGCACACAAAGCTTTTATATATACTTTAAATATATTTTCCACCGCTGAAATAAATGTACATAGGTATATTAAAATGACTGAACGCCAAGCCGCACAATTCACAAATTAATTGCAACTCACGATTGCTGTGTTTTGTTCATTTTTCTTTTCGCATAATTTCACCATCCCTATGCATGCAACGTGTGCGAGTGAATAAGATATATTAAAACAGTTGAAAAATTTTAAGATGTTGTTTCATTCTAAGACTTTTTCGTAGCGAATTCTTACATGTACTATTTATGTATTAGTGACAATCGAAAATTTGTGTGAATGTGTTCTAGTTTCGGTCATTCGAGTTTTGCAGGGATGGTTGCCCACCGGTTATCAGTCGTCATATATAATAGGGCCATTACACATATATTTCTTGAGTCGGAACTGTCGTTGCGCGTGGACGTGTTTTTCTACGTTCTCTGGTCGTTTCTTTTTGTCCTGCTAACTCTAATTCGAAAAATGAGTAACAACTTACATGTGTACATAAACTATCAGAAATCAGAAATTGTGTGCCTTTCTATATGAGACAGTGACTCTAATACGTAATATTTAATATTTTTTCCTGCTATTTTTGAACTAACAATGCCGTGTGTATGTGCAAATAAGGTAGAGTGTGCACAAGATAAAGTGCAGTGCGATGAGTGCAACGAGCTTTTTCATCTACGCAGGTGTGTTGCCGGCCGGCATCATTCTCTTTGCTTGCCTCCACCACCCAAGAACACGGATGAGTGTAATGCTAATAATATGGAGCAAAGTGAGCTAATCAAGTTGGTCCAGCAACACACATCTAAGCAATCAATTACTTTAGAGGCTGCACTAAACGAAATCACCGCTCTTAAAGAAGAAAATACACTAGCACAACTTCGCTCCGGCTACTGCAGCAGGTTAAACTCCTACCTGAGTAGATTGAATGAGGATGTGCCAAATAAGTGTCCGGCATGCGGAGAGACCCCACATGACTCGAAACATCTCTTCGCATGCCCGGAAAACCCGACAACCCTAACGGCCTTGTCCCTGTGGACCAACCCCGCAGAAGCTGCACGCTTCCTAGGGCTGCCGTTAGTGGAACTTGACGACAACGACTGAGATACCAACCGATCTGGGCGGGGTTGTTGTAGCCGCTACAACAACAACAACAACAACAAGAAAATACTCGCATGGTTGCTGCAGTCAATTCTCTGCTTGAAGACAATTTGTCACTCGTCAAACAGACAGAATCGCTTGAAGCTGAAGTTCGGTCCCTGCAAAGTAAATTTCGCTTTGATGAGTTGCTGTCGGCGTTCTCCTGTCTTGCTAATTTAATCAAGGCATCTCGCGACGTCAACAAGTGTACCGAAGCTAAGTTTCAAACTACCAACAACGCTTTGAAAAGTACATCTTCGAAAACTACAACTCGTTCCAATTCTCTTCGCTCTCTTAGCCCCGCTGGTATCATCCCCGTTGTTTCTCTCTGTGCGCCTGAACCTATCAGTGTGACTACATCAACAACAGCAACCACTAAGAGTACTGCCAACTCTGCTTGCGTCGGTATCGAAAACATTAATGTCGGCGTGACAACATTAATGACCGCAACTACTAAGGGACCACTCTCGTATGCTGATGCTGTCTCTAATTCTGCCTCTACTCCTAATTCGGCTGCTGCTACTACCACTGCTGATGTTAGTTATATACATTCTCAACTAAACGCTAATGCTCTGTCACTCCCGCCGGCTGAATCCATCTGTCGTCCTTCAAATCTACTGTCAGTGCCGAAAATATCATAGCCTATGTAGCGAGAAACGCCGCAATTGACAGCGGCCAAATTGCCTTNACTAAACGCTAATGCTCTGTCACTCCCGCCGGCTGAATCCATCTGTCGTCCTTCAAATCTACTGTCAGTGCCGAAAATATCATAGCCTATGTAGCGAGAAACGCCGCAATTGATAGCGGCCAAATTGCCTGCTTCCCCCTCATTAAAAAAGAAACTGATATTAACAAGCTAAGAAAGATTAATTTTAAGCTTGGTGTCTCGACTACGCTCCTTGGCAAGGTTCTAGATCCTGCGCTATGGCCAGCCGACGCCAAAGTTCGACCTTTTCAATTTATTGAAAAAGCTACCGGAAAAAATAAGTCTGCCTAGCAACTAACCAACAAAAAAGATTGTGAGTTTAAAGAACTAAAGATTTACTTTCAAAACATGGGCGGCATCCGGACTAAATCTGAGGCCATTTTAAGTGCTTATTCGGAGTTTGATGTTATTATCTTTGTGGAAACGGGGCTGAGTGCTGACTTTTTTGATCAAGAGTTTTTCGATCCCAAAGTATATAATATCTTTCGTAAAGACAGAGATGCAATAAAAACGGGCTGCTCGCTTGGAGGTGGTGTGCTAATTGCGGTACAACGGAGATTACGGGCTAGTCAAGTATCTCTTTGGAATTCGGATACCATTTTGGATCAATTGTGTATCTGCCTAAGTGGATCACCTGCTTATGGCTCCTTATATCTAATTTCATCGTATATTCCGCCTAATAGCAACTACTCCATTTATAAAGCACACACAGATAATATTGTTCACTTAGTTCATAACAACTTAGCTGATAATCATCTTTGTGTATTTGGTGACTTCAACCTTCCTAACATTTCGTGGTCTGGGTGTTTCTCTAACTTGGGTCTTACTCCAACCAATATTACAGCTGCGCATGAGTCATATTGTATAGTTAATATCTTAAGCCTAGATTTAACTCAAATTAATTATTTTACTAACAAGCTTAATAGAATTCTTGATCTGGTTTTCACCAGTGCGAATACCACCATTTCCCAGTGTCTTTCCCCATTCTCTCCGGCAGACAAACATCATGTCTCATTATCACTTAAGGTGGAATTCTATGAATTCTCAGTCAACAAGTCTGAAGAAAAAGTTATGTTCAAATATGGATGTTGTGACTTTGATAAACTAAACTCTTGCTTGCTTTAAACTGACTGGGCGAATTTGTTCTCCAGCTTAGATGTTGCAAGCTGTTATTGTACTTTTAAATATCGAGTAAACGATATCTGTCTTAAAAATATTCCAATAATGAAAAAAGGGCCTACAAACTTCCGTGGTACAATTATGAACTAAAAAAACTTAAGAACCAACTAAATAAGTTTTTTAATAAGTTCAAAAAAACTAAGGTACAGTCTCATTTTATACGGTATCAGCAACTTGAAAAAATTCAACTGCCTAAAGAAGTTCCTTTATAGAAACTATATTTTCAATGTAGAATCGAACATTAAATTAAATCCTAAAACTTTTTGGCACTACATTAAGTCTATCAAGTCCAGCGTTGGTGTTCCTTGTGCGGTTTGTCTTGGGGAAAAACTTGCTAGCTCACCTTTAGAAGTTGCCAATTTATTCGCCGATTTTTTCTAATGACGACGTTAGTGACCCGTGCTACTCTTCTCACAATAACCCACCTTCATCACTAAACTTTGGCTCCCTAAGTCTTTCTTCTGATGACATAATTCGGGGCATTAATTCTTTAAAAGTCTCTACTCAGACTGACATTGATGGTCTTTGTTCCGCCCTTCTAAAAAAATGCCCAGCGCTAATACCACCTATTAAATTTATTTTCAACACCTCACTATGTACTGGAGTTTTTTTGGATAACTGGAAAGTAACAACTATTACTCCAATTTTCAAAAGTGGCAAACAGAATGATGCTACTAACTACAGACCAATCTGCAAGCTGTCTACAATTTCTAAACTGTTCGAAAGTATAGTGAAGGAGAAAATGTACTTTGCCGTTAAGAGTTAAATCTCACCTCACCAGCATGGCTTTGTTGCTGGACGGTCTACGCTTACTAACCTAGCAGTCTTTAGTGAATACTGCATTGACACGTTTTCTTCTGGGCTCCAAGTTGATTGTATATACACTGACTTTTCCAAGGCATTCGACAAAGTATCCCATAGCATTCTGTTGCGCAAGCTTGCCACGCTGGGTTTCCACTCTATATTCCTGAAGTGGCTGAATTCTTATTTAAGTAATAAGCGTGGTCTCAATCGAGGGGGTATCTTCTACTCCATTTATTGCATCATCTGGCGTACCACAGGGTAGCATCTTAGGACCTTTACTCTTTGTTCTTTTTATTAATGACATAGGCAGCTGTTTTTCGTTCTCTAGGTTCTTGCTTTACGCGGATGACCTAAAAGTTTTATCTTCGATTAAGAGTTCTAAAGATGCTTCTAGGGTTCAATTAGATATCAATAGATTGTACTTATGGTGTTGTCGGTCTCACCTACATCTCAATATTAGCAAGTGTTATCACGTAACGTTTTCCAAACTACGTAACGATGTGCAAACATCATACAGTATCTCTGGTACTCCCCTTCAGTCAGTTTCTGAGATCAAAGACCTTGAGGTAATTTTCGATGCGTCTTTTTTATTCAATAACCACATTAATTTTATCATATCTAAATCATATGCTGTGTTGGGCTTTGTTCGTCGAAATAGTTGTAATTTTACTGATCCCTACACTCTGAAATTACTCTACACGTCTTTTGTTCGTCCAAAGCTTGAATATGCAGCACTCATCTGGAGACCTCATCCAAAATTTGCCATCGATAGAATTGAGCGTATTCAAAAGGTTTTCCTTAAATATGCCCTTTCTTCCCTCAATTTCTCCACTCCCGTCCCTCCGTACAATTCCCGCCTCCTTTTGATTAACCTGAAGTCCCTCGAAAGCAGAAGGAATATTCTTTCCTTGTCTTTTGTGCGTGGCTTGATAAGTGGCGAAATCGATTGCCCCGCATTACTGCTTGCTATTCAATTTCTTATTCCTGCGAGAACACTTCGTTTTAATCTTCCCTTTTACCTCAAGGCCCTCAGTACGAATTGCTTGATTTTTCTTTGCCCAAGAATATATTTTATAGTTTATTGAATTCAATTTTATTTTAGTGCCTTCTGCACTTTAGTTCTCTGGTATCGTTTTAGTCAGTAAGAACCTCTGTAGCTTATTGACTTTTTGAAATAAATAAATAAATATATAGTTAATATTTTCCTATTTATTAAGTTTCATCGCATGAATACGTGGCATATGGGTAATATAATTTCCTGCTCAAATTTCATATAAAAAAATTAACTTTTATTGGTTCTGGGAGGACGTCCGGCCCATCGGATTGGTCTGGCTTTTCACAAATGTTATTAAAATAGTCCTCATAGTATTATATAAGAAATTTGCCACTGAGAAAATAAGATAGTATACCTAATTTTTTCTAAGGACACAATCGTTCTCGCCAAAGCCGATTAGAGAAAGTTCGATCGGAAAACTGTGGTTCTCTTCAGGAGACTTCTAATATTAATATCCAATTGTTTATTTAACCATTTTTTAATATTAGATATTTTTTATTGGTCCCCCATTGCATTTTCTGGGGATTTTTGAGGACCTATAAAATATAGTTACCGTGAAAAAATGGTTAAAGAAACAATTGGGTATTATTACTGGGAATCTTCTGAAGATAAGCAAAGTTTCCGATCGAAAGATATAGATTTTTTAAAGAATTCTACACTATTTCTACGAAAAGTTTTTTTTCCCCCATATAAAATACATGGAAAACTTTCAGCGCTTTTAGCATTCCCTAAATTTTTTTTATTTCAAAATAAAAAAAATATGGGTATATTTTTTCGGTATAGAACAATCCTAGGGGGTGTCGGCATTAAAAATCCGACCTTATTTTTTCACATACATTTTTGGACCACTTTAATGTACATATCTGTAGACTTTTGACAAAACGACTTCTCTCGAGTGAGGTCATTTTCTCTTCAAAGCCTTAATTCATTGAGTTGTCGAAATATATTTATATGTTCATCCATTAATAGGAGTAGTGCAAGACGCTATCTTAATGAAAGTTTAATAAAAAAATCTAATTTTTAAATGAAAGTTCCTTATAATTTACTCTAAATTTCAACCTACGGAAAGCACAGAGGATGTTTTGTCAAAAGTCCACAGATATGTACTATGTATAAATACAATACATGAAGGCAATTTTAACGACATCAGATCTGCACCGATTTTTCGATTTTCAAAACTGAAGTTCCAAATTAAAGGTTTTTGAATAGGGATGTCACCTTTCTTAAAATTATAAAACCTGCATTGTTGATTGTATTAAAAAAAATTAGGTGTCAAATGAGAGGGCTGGGCCTGTATCAGTATTTTTGAATAGGGTTGCCACCTGCTTAAAAAATCGTAAGACTTACGATGTTCGCTCTATTTTAAAAATGTGGTGCCATATATACGGTCTTGGTCTATAGATCTCCAAGGAAGAACGTCTTACTTTTTGAAAGGGGTTGCCTGTTAGAAATTGTTTGTCCAGAGCATCAGATTTACACCGTTCTCCCGAGTTGCTTATTTCTGCTCAAAAAAATAAAAGGCAAATTTTAACTTTTACTTTTGCCTTACAAAATAAAAGGCAGAATTAATCGTTATTATTTGCTCAAAATGATAAAAGTCAGGTTTTTAAAAGTCATGGAGGAATCACAATCTTTAATTCCTTAAATTGGAACGCTAAGCGTCAAGTTTTCCAATGCCAACGAGTGCCAGCGCTCGCTATACCCAAATCCACGCGGCGTAATTTTTGACGTTTTCTCATTTCTTCTCGTTTTTATTCTCGGTGTTCTCTGTCCATTTTTTGTCCTATCCCTTTCTTTCCGTCTTTTGCATCCAACTTCAACACGCAACGCCCTGTCAAAAATTAAAATTCTATTTGCTCGGCTCTAGCGCCGCGTTATTGTGGGATGCTCCATACAAATTGTATGGGCATGAGGATTTTTGACAGTTGTTTGGCGCTTAACGCGCCAATTTAGGGACGGCAGTAATGCAGTGGTGCACAGCGTCGACAGAGCTACCAATACCAGCGCAACATTTTTGTCTTAGTATGCGTACACTAGCAACCCTGCAAAAAGTGGGACAGGACCACGCTACCTTGTAACCCACACTAGTTACCAAAATGGTCCAAATATATGGAGAAAATACAGTTACATTAACATTGCGATGTCATTGGACCTGTCCACCTCTAGTCCAACGCTGCATAATTTGGGACCACTTCTGGTTCACCGCTGCATAACATGGGACCACCTAAACAACTACTCCTTTTGGACCATGACACATTCGGCAGCCGAATCATGTTGCCGATGGGGAACGAAGAGGTGGTTCTCAACACATACATATATCAGTTTTTTACGTTTGAAGTGGTCCAGGTAAGCATAACAAGTTACTAGTATGCAACCTGGTCCTTTTGCACATACTTTAAAACTACGACCCAGTGGACCACCTGGTCCTTAAATTTTTGCAGGGAGATGGTGTTCAACACATATATCAGTTTTTTACGTTTGAAGTGGTCCAGGTAAGCATAACAAGTTACTAACAAGTATGCAACCTGGTCCTTTTGCACATACTTTAAAACTACGACCCAGTGGACCACCTGGTCCTTAAATTTTTGCAGGGAGATGGTGTTCAACACATATATCAGTTTTTTACGTTTGAAGTGGTCCAGGTCAGCATAACAAGTTATTAGTATGCATCCTGGTCCTTTTGCATGTACTTTAAAACTACGACCCAGTGGACCACCTGGTCCTCAAATTTATGTAGGGAAACGCAAACTAATTCGCTGCCAGCGTCGCAACAGTTCGCTAGCTGCGCACACACGGTTTGTATGTGAAAGCCGAGTAGCTCTCGGAGCCTCTCGTGTGCGCCACTGGTATAATGGTACCTTTGAAAAAGCGATAGCATAATTTTTTTCACTATGCCTTTTTGGTGTAAAATATTTTACAATAACTTTTATTTTCAGTCTCTGGAAAAATTAGTACTATACTGATAATATCAGTACGTCTAGCAACCGTAATAGGCCTTCTGCGACCACATAACCGACCGTGAACGTGAATTATTGGTGAAAACGTTGGACCAAATGAGTCAATAAAAAAACTTATTTTAGGCGGGTCGAAGTTCGCCGGGTCTGCTAGTAATTAATAAACATTAAGAAAACGAAAGGAAAATAGTCAAAATCGGTCAAGATGTCGTGACCCAATTTTTTCATAACAGTATATATACCAGGGGCCCTGTAACACAAAGTTTACAATTTAACAAGTTATTGTGATTCGCTTGTAGCTACAAGTTATATAATTTTTTGTAACAATAGCCGTCATCGATTCGCCAACAATTAGCGAGTGGCGAAACGAACGAACTCATTGAGGTATAACCAAACTCGCTATCGTCTATCCGTGCTAGCTAACTTCGTTGTTGCTTTCACATGCAAAAGTCTTCTTTAAGCGACCGGAATTCAAACATAGCGAGCGAGAAGTGGCGAATCGATGACGGCTAATATTATTTTATACACTTGTAGCTATCAGTGAAATATTCTACACTTGTAAATGTAGTTTCCACAAGCATTTGTAGATACATTTCGATTTGTACTTTAATATACATATTTTTAATAGCCTTGATATAGTTATTTACAAGCTAGAGCTCTTTTTGAAAATCGACTATCTGGCTACTCGCTTAGTCGACTAAAGAAAACAACTAATCGATAAATCGAAAATCAACTGATTTTCGACTAGGTGTATGTGAGCGGTTAGTTGAAAAAGTCGGAAAGAAACGGTTAGTCGATTAAGTGTAGTCGCTTATTTTTCGATACAACTTTTGCTATGCAACTAATCGATTAACAAGTAGGGACACGATATCGAACCGAAGGTACCGATATAGCACTCACTTAAAGTATCGCTGTAAAAATATCGGGTTCCCATTATTCTCGGGATAAAAAGACCCAATATTCCCAATATCAACACAAAACCCAAAAATAAATCTGAATATTGGACTCTGTAAAGCCCAAAATATAACTACATTGCTTTACATATCAATTCCAAAGTGTAGACATAAGGCCTTTTCCAGCGGTGAGTCATAGTACGACATGGATTTGCATTAAATGGA
The DNA here is from genome assembly GCF_001687245.7 of Rhagoletis zephyria. Taxonomy (NCBI): domain Eukaryota; kingdom Metazoa; phylum Arthropoda; class Insecta; order Diptera; family Tephritidae; genus Rhagoletis; species Rhagoletis zephyria. The sequence continues at coordinate 72,942 of NW_016158816.1, read as the reverse complement.
ACCGCTAGGTGCGCTTAAGTCAAAATAAAAAATATATTCGACATAAAATTTATATTATATTTGCGCAAAAAATTAATTTAAAAACAATATTATCAAACAAGCTTCAGTGGAGTTATTAGTAGCGTAATGTCTTGTAACGTGACGTCAGATACATTATCTTTGTAATGCGTCTTTGCGATTCGATACGATACAAGGGTTCTGGTACTCGATTCCAAAAAATATCATTTTAAAACTATCGATTAAAAAGTATCGATTAAAAAGTATCGGTATCGAATGGAAAAAGATATCGATATAGTACCGGATCGACATTCGTGTCCCTATTAACAAGAGCCAATACCATTTGTTTCCGGCGGACGTATAGCACTTGCCGTGAAAAATAAAACATATATTATTAATTAAATATGGCTGCAAAACAAATAATGTTAAAAAAGGTTTCATTATTTACAAAAAGTTAAAGAAAATAAAGAAATTTTAAGAAACCGTAGCATCGAATTGTTTTATTCACGATTACTGGGCCTATATCTTCAAGCACAGTTTTACACTGTTCTCGATTCTGTCTGAACCTTTCCACAAATTCTGCGTCTCTCAGAAAGAAAGTATTCATTCTGTCTCGGTACCGATACACTGTAGGAAGGTTTTGGTTTTTACTTTAGGAATCACTTCACCACATATCGGCAGAAAAATGGCAAAAGATTTCACTGTACTGAATCTAAACAGCGTTCAAGAGAGATAGAAAGTTTTTTACAATTGTAGAAAAATCTGTAACACAACTCTACAAGTGTGTTCGTTGGGTTACAGAAATAGACTGCAATTGTAAAAAAAGTTCAGTAATTACTTGCTTTGTGTTACAAAAGATCTACACTTGTTTAATTTATTTGAACACTTGTAGGACTTGTAGCGCTTGTGTTACAGGTCCCAGGTCATTCGTAACAACCAAGAATATCATTGTTTTATTTAGAGTATTCAGCATATTGTATTTGATTGTGGATATAATTAAGCAAAGCTCAATGAAAAGTCACATGCAATTCACCGAGGTATAGATACAAATTATTTTAATACTAAGTCAACATTAATATCCAGATTGCGATGAATAACTAGTGGGAAAAGCTAGCCCGTTGTGTGCTCGTTCTCTGCCCATGCCTGCACATTAGACTGCGCCTTACTTGTATGGAGAACATTTTTTGTTAAGCTACAAAACAAGACTCCTTCTAGAAATGTTGCTTTGTTCATAAAAACGTACCCTGCGAAAAATGTTTAAAATCAGACCTTTCCGATGTCTGATGCCTCTAAAGGCCGTAAAATTCAACATTAGCATGCAATTTTTCACAAAGTGGTCAAAATTGCCTATAATTCAGTGGGAAAATTAATATATTTTAAGGGAACTTGATGTAGTTTTGCCATCCGTTGTCAAATATGGCTAACCTGTTTTTAAACATCCCTAACTTTTAAAGCGATAGAGTTTTTTTCCACGTAAAACTATAATTTTCTAGAAATTCAGAAGATAAATTTTAACCAAGTAAATTTAGATCAAATTGGTACGCAGAAAATTGTAGCAGCGAACTTTTGATGCATACCGGGACATTCCGCCATTTTGGGTTTCAGGTTTTTTTGGGTTTTTGCGATTTGCTAGCTTATGCATTTTTCGTAAAAACGGTTGTACACAAATTAGTAGAGAATTTAATTTCCCATATTTTTTTTATACAAACTTAAAAAAAAACTGTTATTGTAAATAATTAGCAAAAAGTGCCAACAAATTTTGCATTGTACGGTTTTCGCCATTTTTCAACAATTTCTGATAAAATGCGTAGCATGATCAAATGCCAAAATTGTAAGGAACTTTTCTCTTTTAGTGTTGGGTTCTCTGGTGGCACAAAATGTGTAAAGCCAGATCTAATTTACGGTTAGTTTAGATGCCATATTTGAGACGCCATGATGAATTTTTCAAAAGGCCACACGGCGTCTTCCCAAGTTTTTGTAAAAGATAGGGAGGTTTAAAATACTGTAGCTATTTTTGACACCGGGGGACAAAACTCCATCAAGTGTCATTTAAATATATTAAATTTCCCGCTGACTTATAGGCAAAATATTGACCTCTTTATGAAAAATTCCACGAATTTGCTGAACTTTTGGCCTTTGGTCTTTCCGTTATCCGATTTTAAAATTTTTTTGCAGGTCACGTGTTTATGATCAAATGAACCTTTCTGGGGGAGTCTTGCTTTGTAGAACAAAGTTGCAAAATAAGGCGCAGTCTACTGCACGTGCATGATGATATTCATTGAATTATTTTGAAAAACTATAACTAAATAGGGTAGCGAAGGGTGTTATACACTACATAAGTAAAAATTTCTGCAAGATAAACGGAAATCTGAATTTTTGTTAATTCTTTAAGGCTTACACAGCCCAACAAAAATATAAAAAAAAATTGGTACGTCAAATGTTAAAGCTCTTTTTGATAGATTTTTTTTTGTGCAGATTACGAATACGTAAGCATAAATTTTTCATCAACTCCAGATTTTGAAAAAAAAACGGTTTCAAATTGTCGAAAAATCGCGGGTTTGCAATATTTTAGAAGCTCTAGCAAAGAAACGAAAGGTGATAGAACCTTCCTGGCTTAAATTAAAGCTAGATCTCTCGACTACTATTTATCTCTGAAAAGAGATCTTTAATAATTGAGATCTTAAAATATTTTTTACCCTAATTATCTTAAACTAAATGATGGCCCCTTCCATGTAGCAATATCAAATGTAAAGGCAACCCATCTCATTTGACAGACACTTGACCCTCAACCTTGCGCGTTGTTGCACTTGACATTTAAACTTTTATTTTATTTTCCAGACCATTGAACCGAACCGAAACCTCGGTTGAAAGACCAAAAACTGCTTTGACGAACCAATCCAAAAGTGAAACTCTAAACGAGCGATATATGCATTTTTATAACGTGTATCCACGAATTTTGCCAGCAAAAAAGTATAAATGCAGTATACTGCCAAAAAAAGTATTGATAGGAGCATTAAGCATGAGCGATATTTTTGTAAAAAAATAAAGAAATTTTGTATTTGTCAATGTTATTGTGGCTTGTTAGCATTTTATTTTTAATATTTTTACTGAGCTTTGTACCACGATTGTTTATTAGGAAAAATTGAAAAAGCAACAAAGTCTAAGCGGTGGAAGTTATACCACTACTTCGGAGATCACCACATCTCCTCATCAGACTTCTTTTTTCTAGACTTCAGCAGGGATCGAACCTGCGTATTCGATGTTCAAAGTCAGAAGCGTTAACCACTGAGCTATGTACATCCCGTAAACTCTTGTTGCTAATTCATTTTCCTTATTCAACCAACTACTATCAAGTGCAGCTGATTTGCCGCTATTTAAACTCGACAGTGGGGTTGTTATTGCCAATTCTATACATCCATTTGCTTATTTGCTTTTTTGTATAGTTTCAGGCAGGCTCTTCCTAAACTATGTATTTGTCAATGTTATTGTGGCTTTTGCGCATGGGCTTAATTTGGGTCTTTAATCCAATACCATGCCCGGCCATCTGCTGAAAGCAATTAATTGAGTCTTGTCGGACCAAATAACCTTCAATGGAAATTTAAAAATATGTTTTTTATTGCATTCTGAAAGGCCCAACATATCCCAATAGGCAACGGTCCGGGTTTCGTGCGATGCAGCAAAGAGCTACCACACTCGCACATGTATTTTGATCAAATTTGCTTTTTTCTTTTGTGATCCTTTGCGCCCAATTTGGCAATTCTTCGCCTCGCTGTCTACTGATTTGCATTAAAGTTTAATACCTTAAGCGCTTCTGAAATAGGGGCTGCATCGCTATTTGCTGCTAAGTTCACAAGATATCGGACCGTAATATTTTTTGACAACCTTCCTTTGTCCTTGGGAACACTTTAGGCTATATTTTTTCTCAGTCTTAACATTTTCAAGTAGCAAATTCCACATTTTTTTGCCACTTTTCGTGCGGTTCCGCCTTTCCGCAGTAAATCTATTATTTACATTTATGTTTCCTGATTAACTATATTATTTACTGGTGATCACTTCTTCAATAAATTGCAATACAAAAAAAAGTCATCTGACTTCCATCTAAGTAAGAGATAACTGTAAAAGGCAAAACTTAGAGTGAGTGAAAAACTGTAACATTTGCCCTAATTTACATTTTTGTCTGCTGTTTTTTTTTATTGTTGTTGTATTGACTTCAAATCGTTATGAGAGAGGAAGTACAGGTGTACTAATAAGATTATACAACACAATTATTAGAACTTGGAAAGATAGCGATGGCTGAAGTAAAAAGTGTTATACCATGCTACAGTTTTGCCCATCACCTTCAGCAGGGATCGAACCTGCGTAATCGATGTTCAAAGTCAGAAGCGTTAACCACTGAGCTATGTACAGTGACGGGCAAAACTGTAACATGGTGTAATCCTTATTCAACCAACTACTATCAAGTGCAGCTGATTTGCCGCTATTTAAACTCGACAGCGTGGTTGTTGT
>NW_016158816.1:46335-68272 GCF_001687245.7 Rhagoletis zephyria | reverse complement strand
GAACGAACTCAATGAGGTACAACCAAACTTGCTATCGTCTATCCGTGCTAGCTAACTTTGTTGTTGCTTTCACATGCAAAATTTTTCATTAAGTGACCGGAACGCAAACATAGCGAGCGAGAAGTGGCGAATCGACGACGGCATGGCATCCTATGACACCCACAACGCACAAGATACTAATTCCTTATTAAAAATAGGACAATTATCGGGGAGCCTCAAGAGGCCCACANAGAAGTGGCGAATCGACGACGGCATGGCATCCTATGACACCCACAATGCACAAGATACTAATTCCTTATTAACAATAGGACAATTATCGGGGAGGCTCAAGAGGCCCACAACAAACACTACCGAGAAAATTATTCCCGGAAGTTTTCTCGTGAAGTATGTAACCGTGACATATATAACCGGCTGTTGATGAGCTCGGACTCGTTTTTAAGCAGTATTTCGGTTCATGACCAAAAAAAGAAAAAATATCAAATCGTTTTCCCCAGACACAATAAAGCTGCTGTTACCCTCTAAATCAGCTGTCAAAGATGTGACAAAGGAATAATTTGAGGCCAGCGACGATTCTGAAAGCGAAAACTAATTAACCAATGATAGTGTACACACATTTTATAAATAAAGGTAGTCAATATATTTAAATAGTAAATTATTGGCTAATATATATATTTTATTAATATAACCTATCTGTAATACAAATTATTTCAATTTTACATTTGATAAACAATTTTGAGTAGATAGAGGCAATAAAATATTTTTTGCCGCATAAAACTTGAAAATCTACCTATATGCGGTGTTTCCAAGATATTTTAACGCCCTTGAGTCACAAGTATATACAAGTATATTTTATCAATCATACCGATAATGTCATGTATTAAAAGAATTAAAAATGAAAATGAATAAAAAAATTAAATCAGCAAAATGAATAAAATTAAGTGAAATTAATGTTTAATTTCTAACCTAACCCACATTTGTATGTGTGTAACTGAATCGCCTTTATATATAAAAATATTATCCTAATTTTCGAGCTTGACTCCCTAATCTGTTATTAGAAAAAGAGATTAGCCATGCAAAGTTATAATTAAAAATATCTCAGATTAAACCGATAACTTTTTGGTGTCCAACCCAGTTTTATCGATTATACGTGCGAAGAAGAGGAGGAATGTCAAATGTTAAAGTAAAAAAAAATTTACGCTAGTAAGGAAAATAGGTTTGTAAAGGTATTTTTAATAAAATATTCAGTTAAAATATATTTAAATGGCCTAATATGTGTTGCAAAAAAACGTGACCACGGTGGCACAGAGAAGAAGTTTAACTTTTCCTCGAGTTGTGTGAATAACAAGCACAACCAATTTGACAGCTAACGAGCTTTGATTGAGATTATATATATATATGTAAACGTACTTTTATGCTTTGCCGTTCGCATATGTATACACATCAAATTTCATGAGTACCTAGTACTCATGCCTTTTTTTTACTTGAGCCATCGCTATCTTTCCAAGTTTTAACGACTTTCATAATGTTGTTGTATATTCTTATTGGTATACCTGTACTTCCTCTCTGATAATGATTTGAAGTCAATCCAAAAACAATAATAGAACCAGCAGACAAAAATTTAAATTAAGGCATATGTTACAGTTTTGCACTTATATATTTTTAATAACTTTTTGACAATTTTGACGAAAAAAAATAATTGTTAACACAATGTTCGGTACCCTTTTGCTTGTTTTAGTTCCTGGATGCGATTTGGGATACCTTATTTGTATCTCTGTAAAAATTGTGGAGGTATATCCTCCCATATATCCTTAGTTTGCTTTCACAGCTCCTGTACTCGATTTTGCGGACTTTGATACTAATTAAGCTGTGCTTTTAATTGATCTCGCAAATTATCGATGAGATTCATGTCCGCGGATTGTGGAGGTCATTCCAAATTAGCAAATTTTTGCTTTTGTATAAAGGCTTTGCGAACATGTGCAGTGGGTTTTGAGTGATTTTTCAGCAGAAACTCTCATTTTTTCGACTACATCTTGCAAATTTTGCTGAAATATGAACAGATACTGTTCCTTACGCATAATGCGTACTAACGGACCATCAAAATTGTTTAAATACAACCCCAAACTATTATTGACCGACCATTGTGATTCACAGTTTGCCTCACATGTTGCGCATGGGCTTAATTTGGGTCTTTAATCCAATACCATGCCCGGCCATCTGCTGAAAGCAATTAATTGAGTCTTGTCGGACCAAATAACCTTCAATGGAAATTTAAAAATATGTTTTTTATTGCATTCTGAAAGGCCCAACATATCCCAATAGGCAACGGTCCGGGTTTCGTGCGATGCAGCAAAGAGCTACCACACTCGCACATGTATTTTGATCAAATTTGCTTTTTTCTTTTGTGATCCTTTGCGCCCAATTTGGCAATTCTTCGCCTCGCTGTCTACTGATTTGCATTAAAGTTTAATACCTTAAGCGCTTCTGAAATAGGGGCTGCATCGCTATTTGCTGCTAAGTTCACAAGATATCGGACCGTAATATTTTTTGACAACCTTCCTTTGTCCTTGGGAACACTTTAGGCTATATTTTTTCTCAGTCTTAACATTTTCAAGTAGCAAATTCCACATTTTTTTGCCACTTTTCGTGCGGTTCCGCCTTTCCGCAGTAAATCTATTATTTACATTTATGTTTCCTGATTAACTATATTATTTACTGGTGATCACTTCTTCAATAAATTGCAATACAAAAAAAAGTCATCTGACTTCCATCTAAGTAAGAGATAACTGTAAAAGGCAAAACTTAGAGTGAGTGAAAAACTGTAACATTTGCCCTAATTTACATTTTTGTCTGCTGTTTTTTTTTATTGTTGTTGTATTGACTTCAAATCGTTATGAGAGAGGAAGTACAGGTGTACTAATAAGATTATACAACACAATTATTAGAACTTGGAAAGATAGCGATGGCTGAAGTAAAAAGTGTTATACCATGCTACAGTTTTGCCCATCACTGTACATCCCGTAAACTCTTGTTGCTAATTTATTTCCCTTATTCCACCAACTACTATCAAGTGCAGCTGATTTACCGCTATTTAAACTCGACAGCGTGGTTGTTGTGGTCAATTCTATACATCCATTTGCTTATTTGCTTTTTTGTATAGTTTCAGGCAAGATCTTCCTAAACTATGTATTTGTCAATGTTATTGTGGCTTATTAACATTTTATTTTTAATATTTTTACTGAGCTTTGTACCACGATTGTTTACTAGGAAAAATTAAAAAAGCAACAAAGTCTAAGCGGTAGAAGTTATAGCACTATTTCGGAGATCACCACATCTCCTCATCAGACTTCTTTTTTCTAGACTTCAGCAGGGATCGAACCTGCGAATTCGATGTTCAAAGTCAGAAGCGTTAACCACTGAGCTATGTACATCCCGTAAACTCTTGTTGCTAATTCATTTTCCTTATTCAACCAACTACTATCAAGTGCAGCTGATTTGCCGCTATTTAAACTCGACAGCGTGGTTGTTGTTGTCAATTCTATACATCCATTTGCTTATTTGCTTTTTTGTATAGTTTCAGGCAGGCTCTTCCTAAACTATGTATTTGTCAATGTTATTGTGGCTTGTTAACATTTTATTTTTAATATTTTTATTGAGCTTTGTACCACGATTGTTTATTAGGAAAAATTGAAAAAGCAACAAAGTCTAAGCGGTAGAAGTTATAGCACTATTTCGGAGACCACCACATCTCATCAGACTTTTTTCTAGACTTGATAGTAGTTGGTTGAATAAGGAAAATGAATTAGCAACAAGAGTTTACGGGATGTACATAGCTCAGTGGTTAACGCTTCTGTCTTTGAACATCGATTACACAGGTTCGATCCCTGCTGAAGTCCAGGAAAAATAAGTCTGATGAGGAGATGTGGTGATCTCCGAAATAGTGCTATAACTTCTACCGCTTAGACTTTGTTGCCTTTTCAATTTTTCCTAATAAACAATCGTGGTACAAAGCTCAGTAAAAATATTAAAAATAAAATGTTAATAAGCCACAATAACATTGACAAATACATAGTTTAGGAAAAGCCTGCCTGAAACTATACAAAAAAGCAAATCAGCTGCACTTGATAGTAGTTGGTTGAATAAGGAAAATGAATTAGCAACCAGAGTTTACGGGATATACATAGCTCAGTGGTTAACGCTTCTGACATTGAACATCGATTACGCAGGTTCGATCCCTGCTGAAGTCTAGAAAAAAATACTTCTTTTGAGGAGATGTGGTGATTTTCGAAATAGTGCTATAACTTCTACCGCTTAGACTTTGTTGCTTTTTAAAATTTTCCTAATAAACAATCGTGGTACAAAGCTCAGTAAAAATATTAAAAAAAAGAAGTTTTAGCTTGCAAAACATTATTAACATTTAAAAGAGAATACAGGTATGTTTACATATAAATATAGTCTCAATCAAAGCTTGTTTACTTAAACGGGGTGATTTACACAGGCAAATCTCAGATTATTAGCCGTCAGATTTTTTGCACCAAAGTCAAGTTTCTTCTCTGTGCCACCGTTATCACTTTTTTCCTCTATATTAAGTAATTTACATATACTTTACGGATCAGCTCAGCGATAGCTTCGCCTGTTTTGATGTTGCAATCCACAAACTGCAAGAATCGTTCTTGGATTTCCTATGTCCCTGAGTCCTTGTCGAATAAAATATACCGCAAAGTGAAAACATTCTGCTCAATATGCGCCGAATAAGGGTTGCATCGATGATAATTGTGTAATACTTAACTGCCTCGTTTACTACCATGCGAATAACTTGACTTGAAAAGCATTCGATAAATTCAATTTGTATTTCATGAGGCAAATAATGAACTTGGGGGCATTTCTTATTTGTTTGAGTTTCCTTCACCTTCTCCAAATGCCTTCTCGAAAAGACCAAAAAAGTTTCCAAAACAATTTATCTTGACTGCGCATGTGTACGCTCAAATAAAGATGCCAGACCGGACTTAAAATAAGCAAGTGTTTTAGTATGTAGAATTTTTACTTCAGCATGAAGTGATTGACTGTTTTATAATTATAATGACCATTTAATTCAAGATATTACCATAATCAAAATTTTTGTAGCAATAAAATATATTTTAATATCTGTATCTTCAACGCTGTTGAGCCCTGCCGGGCCCCCAAAACTCTACGGACCCCGGGGCAAACCCGTGGACCCATTAAGTTAAGTGACATTTTGACCAGTTTTAGTTTTTACTTTTGTTTATTGAATGTTTATAGTTTTTTTCTATAAAAGTCTAGCACAGTACATAACCAGAACCACATAAATCCACATACAAACTTCGTACAAAAATTATAAAAATTCAACAAACTTTAAGAATTACACCCAAAAATTTTAAACTTTTTGTTCAGAATTTTTAGAAAAATGCAGTATGCAGTTTTATAGCCGCTAAAAGTGAAAATATCAAGAAGCTAGGAAATCGCGTTGATTTTTAATAATTTTTTTGGCTGACGGTGCTTCTATATCAGCGGTGGCCAAAGCTTATGCACGCATGCATAAGCTTTTTCAAGCTTTCTCACCGACAGCCTCACACCCATGATTCAATAATACTAGGTTAGATAATTATTGACAGCCGCGGTTTGACACTCCCTTACAAAAGATTGCATTTACGAAGGACAGAGAAAGGAGAAGAATGCAATCCCTTGTTGCGAAAATGGTAGTAGTAAAGTACGCAAGTAGGCAATTAGTAGTGAAATTCCTTTTGTAAATTCTAATGTATTTGCAGGAAATCTGGCGTTTTAAACGAAATATTGAACGAAATATTAATATATCTACGTGAATTACGTAATTTATGTGCTATGTAGCTGTATAAAAACTGCAAAAGGACTCAACTACTATGAGATTTATGTAAACATCCAATTTAAAAACAATTTTTGTTTTCATCAGTTAAATGTGCTTCATATGCATATACAAATAAACATATTGCACAAAAGCTTATATGTACTTCTATTTCACAGCGATGCTACAATTTTCAAGTAAATTTGCAAAGAAGCAACACGGTGCCATTGCTAAGGGAGCGGTGCGAGAGAGACAACTGTCAGTTTATCGAACCTGTATTATTGAATCATGCTCACACCCAGTGCTGCCGTTTGGTAATTTTCGAGCGAAGTGAAAACACACTAAAAATGAAGTGTTTCGAAGTGACTTGATAGAAAAGTGAAGTGATTATCGAAGTGACGACTTTCAAGCATAATTAGGGGTGAGGGGTTTTTCGATTGGGTTATTTATCAGCTGATTGGTTAATCGATAATGTTTTTATCACAATAAAAGAAGTCTTTAACCTTTATCAATTTATAATTTATTGTGTTCCTGTGCAAATTTAGTGCTGGAATATCTTTAAAATCACAATGTCTCAAACGCTGAGGAAAGAAAATTTAAAATTACAGTTCGCTGATGAAATCATGACTAAAATATAATTAATCGATTATCGACTCACAGCAACAATGAGATCACCAGATTCACTTAAATGTTTCCTTTTTGCTGCAAAATTGAAGATGTATGAAAACTAAAATAAGATTGTTTTTTTTCGTCAAATATTTACTAAATAATTATGAAACTTTACCCACTTATTCCCTTCTGTGCGCTTTACATCTGTACATGTCAAAATGAAAATTAAAATGACTTCTTCCAAATAACCGATGCCAGATTGGAGATTTATTATGTGTCTTTTTAGTAGCTTTTGCGAAAAGTTACTTTGCCATACTTATCATTATAAGGATTTTAGCAAAAGTTTGTTGAGTTTAGTTAAATACATAAATCATTTATTTCAAAGCAATTTTTATTTATTTTGAAGATAAATCTAATATGTGGAAAGTAAAGTAAAACGAAGTGAAATGAAGTCACGAAGTGAAGGCTTCCAAAGTGAAGTGAAAAACTTCAATTGAAGTGACAGCGGCAGCACTGCTCACACCTACAGTAAAAAGCTTTCTTGCACAGCAAGACAAATTATTTATTTGCTTTGCTTGCCAGTCGAAGCTTAGGGTCTGATTATGCATACTTCGCATAACTTCGCACAACCATTTGTACCAGTGCACTAAAAGTGTAACTTAAGAAAATGTGAAGCAAAATTTAAACTCAACAGATCGCTAAGTTTTTAAAAGTTCTGCTAATTTCTGGTTAATGGAATACATACAAAGTACATACGAAATTACAGTTTGAAGTTTTTACAAAGTTGTGCGAGGTTATGCGAAGTATGCATAATCAGACCATTAGCTGCTGAGCCAGCAGGTTGTGCGCTGCTGGAGCTGTCGCTCAACGGTTGTATGATGTATGCGTGTTGGGGTTTTTTTTTTGTTTAGTTTAAGCGGCCACTCTTTGCACGCACATATACATATATGAATCTATGTGCGTTTCGATTTACTTATATTCATATTAACGGAACAATGCTTTAAACTTTACTAAAAGCATAAACAGACGGCATACGGCTGCCGTCTATTTAAGCTTTATAGTTCTAATTAGCAAAAACAAACCTTTGTGTTACGTTTGCAGCTATTTTTGGGTGTATCAATGGGCTTTTGTGCTTTCAACACATGCTCAAAATGTGATTGTGTAAGTGTGGCCGACACTGTTCTATATAAAAGGCACTATCCTAAGATGAAACGTGAGTGAACCCGTACTTGGCTTTTTATATTTTTGATGTGTATACATCTTTGGTTTCGGTAGGAGTAAAATTTGCGAAGCTGTAACGCATATCCCAGCACAAAATTTCGAAGGGCTTAGCATGTGTATTTCAGCATAAAATTTTTATTTTCATTAGAAGCACCCTGTGTTCGCTTGCCAAATGGTTGCATACATTTAGGCATATGCATAGTAAGAGGAAATGCGCTACAATTGATTATTAGCCGTCATCGATTCGCCATCAGTTAGCAAGTGGCGAAACGAACGAACTCAATGAGGTACAACCAAACTTGCTATCGTCTATCCGTGCTAGCTAACTTTGTTGTTGCTTTCACATGCAAAATTTTTCGTTAAGCGACCGGAACTCAAACATAGCGAGCGAGAAGTGGCGAATCGACGACGGCATGGCATCCTATGACACCCACAATGCACAAGATACTAATTCCTTATTAACAATAGGACAATTATCGGGGAGGCTCAAGAGGCCCACAACAAACACTACCGAGAAAATTATTCCCGGAAGTTTTCTCGTGAAGTATGTAACCGTGACATATATAACCGGCTGTTGATGAGCTCGGACTCGTTTTTAAGCAGTATTTCGGTTCATGACCAAAAAAAGAAAAAATATCAAATCGTTTTCCACAGACACAATAAAGCTGCTGTTACCCTCTAAATCCGTTGTCAAAGATGTGACAAAGGAATAGTTTGAGGCCAGCGAAGATTCTGAAAGCGAAAACTAATTAACCAATGATAGTGTACACACATTTTATAAATAAAGGTAGTCAATATATTTAAATAGTAAATTATTGGCTAATATATATATTTTATTAATATAACCTATCTGTAATACAAATTATTTCAATTTTACATTTGATAAACAATTTTGAGTAGATAGAGGCAATAAAATATTTTTTGCCGCATAAAACTTGAAAATCTACCTATATGCGGTGTTTCCAAGATATTTTAACGCCCTTGAGTCACAAGTATATATGTACAAGTATATTTTATCAATCATACCGATAATGTCATGTATTAAAAGAATTAAAAATGAAAATGAATAAAAAAATTAAATCAGCAAAATGAATAAAATTAAGTGAAATTAATATTTAATTTCTAACCTAACCTACATTTGTATGTGTGTAACTGAATCGCCTTTATATATAAAAATATTATCCTAATTTTCGAGCTTGACTCCCTAATCTGTATTAGAAAAAGAGATTAGCCATGCAAAGTTATAATTAAAAATATCTCAGATTAAACCGATAACTTTTTGGTGTCCAACCCAGTTTTATCGATTATACTTGCGAAGAAGAGGAGGAATGTCAAATGTTAAAGTAAACAAAAATTTACGCTAGTAAGGAAAATATGTTTGTAAAGGTATTTTTAATAAAATATTCAGTTAAAATATATTTAAATGGCCTAATATGTGTTGCAAAAAAAAGTGACCACGGTGGCACAGAGAAGAAGTTTAACTTTTCCTCGAGTTGTGTGAATAACAAGCACAACCAATTTGACAGCTAACGAGCTTTGATTGAGATTATATTTATATGTATGTATGTGTATATGTGAATATGTATACACATCAAATTTCATGAGTACCTAGTACTCACGCCTTTTTTAATAACTAATATTTAATATGGACCACACTAAAAGCTCCTTTTCATATAAAAATTCTTACGTGTCCCACCCGTGACAGTGGAATCTCCGTTTTTTTTTTTATAATAAAGCCATCATTTTTCTTGTAGTTTTTGCTTTGTTTGTATTCGTGGTTCTTTGTTTTATTATAAGACATCAAGCTCACACAGAAAAGTGTCCCACCCGGGACAGAATAAATAACTCAGATTTTTTCCATGTGAAAGTAAGCTGGAATTTTTTTCGTATTTGCTATAACTCATTTAATAGTCAATCAGGTGTAGCTTTCTCAAAATGTGGAATTGTTGAGTACTTTATACTTACATTTGAACAAGAAAGAACATTTTTTCTGTACAAATGTCCCATCCGTGACGGTGGGATCGCCCATATGTATGACTTCAATTTTTGGGATAAAAGTGGTACACTCTATTAGTGACCTTGAAGTTAAGATCAATTAGGGCTCTTAACTTTGGTTCATTTTATGAGATCCGTTCGCGACTATTCAAGAAAAGAGTAGCACATCCTTAAAGTACAATAAATAACGACCATTAAACAAACCGACTAAGATTTGAGGAATAGGCAGATTTTTTGATAACAAATTATATTTTCTCCACACTATTGAAATACGACTACTTCTTCGGTGGTATTTAATGAATGGGAAATGTGGTCCTACTGCTAGTATATGCCAGTTTGTTGAACAGAATCTCTGGGAGCCGGTGTTAGAGTCTAGTGGCGAGTATGCTTTACAAAATAGTCAAGAGTCATTGCATGAAATCTGCTGACAACAAGTTAGTTGTGTTATATATGTACTTACAATGATTGAACTCTAAATATTGTTTTTTTTTTTGTTAAGAAATATTCGAAAAGGATTTTGTAAAACGCACCGATTACGAAATGTAGAAGACTTCTGTCGGTGTATAATAATATGTGTATATTTGTAGAATTCGGCCAAAAATATATACATACATACATATATGTATATATATTAGAGTGGTTCAAAAATTTTTACTTTGGAAATTCATAAACGCTACCTCAAATTATTATTTGTGATAAAAAAAGCGAAACGTGTTTTTATTTAGAAAAAAGAGAGGTTTTTTTAGAGGTCGCGCTGGTCGTTTTTTTTTTATAAAAACGATGATCTCATTTTTTTTATTTTCTTGACATGTTAAAATGCAGTAAAAAATGTGGTTTTTACATATAATTACTCTGGTATTATTGGGGAATATTCTCTTAATTGCATACCTATCCTGGACATTATTATTGGTTGGAAATTGTTACCAGGGGCCTTCTGGGGTTGCTAATTAGAAATCTGAAGTCTGTTTTTCAAAATTCAAAATGGCAGATCCAAAATGGCGAGTAATTAAAAAAAGATTATTGGATTTGTTCGAAACCCGGCACTCGGGAGTTTTTGGGGTCGCTGACTACGAATCTGAAGTCAATTTTTTTAAATTCAAAATGGCGGATCCAATATGGCGATCAAATTAAAAAGCAATTGCTAAAATTAAAGCGTTGATGCTGAACGTTTTAAGCTTTTCCAATGCTTGAAACTCGTTTCCAGTGGGTTTCTGGGTTTGTTGATTACGATTTTCAAAATTTGAAATGGCGGTTAATTAAAAGTTGGTCACCATTTTGGATCCGCCATTTTTAATTTTGAAAATCTAATACCAGATTCGTAAACAGCATACCCAGAAACCTACTGGAAACAAGTTTAACTTTGACAATGGTTAAAACGTTTAGTATCAACGTTTTAATTTTAGTATTTTTTTTTAATTCGATCGCCATACTGGATCCGCCATTTTGAATTTAAAAACATTTACTTCAGATTCGTAGTCAGCGACTCCAAAAACTCCCGAGTGCCGGGTTTCGAACAAACTCAATAATTTTTTAAAAAATTTGTCGCCGATTTGGATCCACCATTTTCAATTTTGAAAAACTGGATTCAGATTTATAATTAGCAACCCCAAAAATCACCTGGTAACAAGTTATAATCCATGATAACGCGTAAATCGTTCAGTATTAAGGCTTTAATTTTAGTAGTCTCTATTCGAGAGCATATTTTCGGGAACTAGGCCCATTCTAACTGTCCAAGACAGGTATGTAAATAAGGGAATGTTCTCCGATAATACGCGAGTAATTATATGTAAAAACCACATTTTTAGCTGCATTTTAACATGTCACGAAAAAAAAAAAATTAAGAACTTCAGCGTTTCTATAAAAAAAACAACCAGCGCGACCTCTAAAAAAACTTTTTTTCAAAATCAAAAAATACGTGTCTCTTTTTTAGAACATCAGTAGTTGAGGTAGCGTTTATGAATTTCCAAAAATAGTGTTTTTATGAACCACTCTTATATATATATATCTTTATATGGAGCTATAAATTAAATAATATTATCATCCTTTTACTTACAGTGAAGGTGGCTTTTTCAAAGCACATTTATATTTTCCGAAGGAGTACCCTCTGCGCCCTCCCCGAATGAAATTTGTGACGGAAATATGGCACCCTAACATTGAAAAGAATGGTGATGTTTGTATTTCCATTTTACATGAACCAGGCGATGATAAATGGGGTTATGAGAAAGCATCTGAACGCTGGTTGCCAGTACATACTGTTGAAACGATTTTGATATCTGTGATATCAATGCTAGCTGATCCAAACGACGAGTCCCCAGCTAATGTTGATGCTGCTAAAGAATGGAGGGAGTCATATCCAGAATTCAAACGAAAGGTTGCTCGTTGTGTCAGAAAGAGCCAAGAAGAATGTTCATAGAGATTTACCGTTTTTGTATATTTATAAACAATTTGGTACATTAAAAACAATTATTTAATTTTTGTCATTTAACTAGATATTGCCACTTCGGTGACAAAAATTTCAAAATTGGAAAACTAACAACATTTTTAATATGTCCCATATAATATACAGCTTAACTTTGTCAAAATGTAGTCACTTGGCATTCGAACGTTAGGTGCTAAAGCTAAGAAAAAATCTTATATTTGATGACATTTGCGGAACCGTAAGTAATTTTTATCAAGCATTTCATAATAAAATTTAATTAGAAAAAAAATATATTAACCCAGTATTGCCCAGTAATTGTGCTATTGTTTTGTAGTGTCACTCTGCCCGAAATTCAGCGTGTGATTGTCCTTAATTGGGATTGCTTAGGTGATTTGGATTCGATCATTGTGAAATCGATGGTAGGTAAGGTGGACATAATGTGTATGAAAATAAAGTATTAGTTTTTCTGGAAAGCCCTATTAAAATGCGATGTTATCCAAAAAACCCTATGTATATATAACGTTCGTATCAACACTTTTTTTGGCCTTTTTTTGGTTCTGCATTTATACTATTTTTGCTGTCAAGTTTTTTAACACACATTGTTCGTGGAAACACGTTATAAAAAGGCATATGGGTCATTTCCAAACGAAGTGCTATTTTTTGTGCTACTGGCAATTGGGTTAATGCAATGACAAAACTGTGGTCAAATAAGCGTATCGAAAATAAATATGTCATATATTGATTTCACTTTGTTTATTACACTATGATACGATCCAAATAATACGCCACCAACAAAGCTGTTTTTTATTATTGTAAGCCGTTTTCTTTTCTTTTGCGCGCGGTATATCTTTGATTTATTTTACCTAATCCATATAAAAATATTTCTCCCCGATCAGGTTATTCGATAGTCAACATGAAAGGAGTTTAAACTAAGAAACAATGAAAAAAGGCGTAACTGTTTGTGAATGACCACCTTAACTTTTATTGTTTTGTTCTATTTTTGCGTGAAAAATTTTATCAGCATAAGCATGGCATTCTATTATAATATTGTCCCTCCGAATTTTCCTGAATGCCACTTTTTTAAATTCGCCGTGATATTAACATTAGTTTTGATTGCCTAAGTGCATTGCAGTTAAGGAGCGCAAGAAGCTGTTGATCGAATGACATACGAAATAACTCAATAAAAGTAATTATTTTGTCTGTTTTGAGTGAATCTATCGTTGCGCCATGGTATGTAAGGCTATTTCCTAAATGTCACCCAGTTTTTTATGCGAAAAACATTAAAAATAGCATCATTACCACTGCATGTTTATTGCTTCAGAAGTTTCAATGATTTCCTTGTGTTTATATTTTGGTGGAAAAATACTCTTAGTAAAAAAAGTGTAATATTTCCATTTCGCTTTTAGGTGAAAAGAAATTTTTTATTTGAATAGCTTACATGGTGGCGACGAATAACTGTTACCCCGATTTTCTGAGAAACAAAGGGGTCCTTTATAGATTTTGAGAAAAAAGTATTTTATTGTTAATTTTCCACAGAGTTTACTTTAGTTGTGTTAATTAGTTATTAAATTTAAACCTTATTTACATTTGCCAGCAGTTTAAACTTTGAGAGAAAAGTTCATTTAGCGGGCAAGTATAAAAAGAATACAAACAAGAAAAAAACTGTATAAGGTTGGTCGAATGAATGGCCGTCCTAGTCACCAAAAGGGGTAGTATAAGGGACTCGAAATGGAGAAAATTTGCCTATGGTTACAGAAGATATGGAATAAATTAACTGACGAAGACCTGCGTGCCAAATGAACTTTTCTCTCAAAGTGTACACTGCTGGCAAATGTAAATAAGGATTAAAATTTAAAAACTAATTAATACATCTGAAGTAAAATCTGTGGAAAATTAACAATAAAATACTTTTTTCGCAAAATCTATAAAGGGCCCTTTTATTTCTCAAAAAGCCTGGGTGACAGTTATTCGTCGCCACGCTGTATTTCTCCAAAAGTATTCAAATCGCATTTATGGGAAATTGTTGCCGAAGAAAGATTAAACAAAAATGCCTGCCTCCCAAGAAAAACCATGCCACGAAACCATGAAAAATGGCATGAAGAAGGTGGAAAAAACTTCAACATTAGCTTACGTGATAAATGAGGTTCAAAGTGATTGTTTTAAAAGCATGCATTTCATGTTAAAAATTAGTAAATGCTTTTCGGTTAGTATACTTTTTTTCTAACAGTTTCTAAACTTATTCAATCCCTTAATTTAAGATCTGCTTCAGTTGAAATCTGGCAGGTGTTAAATAGCAAAAAAACTAATTTAAATGTGAATAATTCGGTCGTAACTTTTTTAGAACCTTCTTTTATTTATATTTAAATGAAAGATTTACAAATATTATTAGAATTAATTTCCACGCCAAAATACCCGTAGTTTAGAGATGACGCCCGCCATTAATACTTGGACATCCCTTTCGTTGATCGATTCAGCCTGTTTTCGCCACATTCTGCAGAACTGCGTTATTCTTGAAGCCGTGCCGGAGGATTGGCCTCTTTTAGTATAATGTTGATTCCATTTTGTGTATAAAACTCTTGCGCTTTTTTGCAAAATGGCTTGTTGCCAGATAAGGCCAAAACAATACAGGCTCTCAGAACAACACTCCAGATGCAACAACACGTTCAGAAATGTTGGGATTCCTTTTCAAAGTCCTTAGAACATCGTTCTCCGCTATTTTATTTATACCGCCTGATTTTTCGCCATATTCCGCCTTTCTCCCAATGTTGTCTTTTTTCTTGAAATTTGAAAATATATTTTGAACCGTAGACCTTTAAATTTTCAGCAATTTTACTAACCGACATTGGGAGATGTGTGGATTTTGCATGAAATTGTCCAAAATCAATTTTCTTTGCTGAAGTTCTTTGCTCTCCACATCACTTATTTTTAAAGTTACGCATATGAAAATTAACTGTAATAAAAAACAGCGATAGCAAAACCAGCACACTAAATAAACGGCTGATCGAGTAGTCCATAAAAAAGTTGTGCTGTGTAGAGTGCTACCAGATTTCAACTGAAGCAGATCTTACTTCATTCATTCATTCTGGAAAATATTTTGCAAAAATAGGAAAAAAATTAATTTTTGAAGAGCCTGAAAGCAGTTTGGTATTATGCACAAATTTTCACGTCGGTAAACGATTTCATAGGATAAATTTATCCCTCTTAAAAAAAAAAATATTAAAAATACTTGACATGTACACTTTTTTGGAAATTACCCATATATAAAAAACGATATCTTGACCTCTTTTGGCTATTTTCCTTTCGTTTGTTTAAAGTTTATTGATTTTTTCTTAAGGGCTGTAATCGCCTAAGCGATTTTGGCCGAGTTCAGCAAAGCACGCCAGTCGTTTCTCCTCTGTGCCAACTGACGCCAATTGGATACGCCAAGTGAAGCCAAGTCCTTCTCCACCTGATCTTTCCATCGCAGTGGGGCCTCCCTCTTCCTCTGCTACCAAAGGCGGGTTCCGAGTTGAATACTTTCAGAGCTGGAGCTTCGGTGTCCATTCGAACGACATGGTCAAGCCAGCGGAGCCGCTGTATTTTAATTCGCTGCACTATGTTCCATGTCGTACTCGCCGTCGCCAACGCGTAAAGGCCCGTAAATCTTCCGCAAAATCTTTCTCTCAAACACTCCAAGAGCCGGCTCATCGGATGTTGTCATTGTCCATGCTTCTGCGCCATATACCAGCACGGGCATGATGAGTGACATAGAGCGTGGTTTTCGTACGTCGAGAGAGGACTATACTCCTGAATTGCCTACTCAGCCCAAAGTAGCACTTGTTGGCAAGAGTGATTCTGCGTTGGATTTCAATGCTGAAATGCTGACATTATTATCGGTGTTAATGCTGGTTCCCAAGTAAACGAAATTCTCTACTTTCTCGAAATTGTAACTGTCAACAGTGACGTGGGTGCCAAGGCGCGAATGTGCTGACTGTTTGTTTGATGACAGGAGATACTTCGTCTTGTCCTCGTTTACCACCAGACCCATGCGCTTTGCTTCCCTATCCAACTTGGAAAAGGCAGAACAGACTTCGCGGTTTTTGTTACCGATGATGTCGATGTCATCGGCATAAGCCAGCAATTGCACGCTCTTGTAGTAAATTGTTCCTGAGCGGTTCAGTTCTGCAGCTCTTATTATCTTCTCCAACATCAGATTAAAGAAGTCACATGAAAGGGAGTCGCCCTGTCTGAAACCCCGTTTTGTGGCGAACGGCTCGGAGAGGTCTTTTCCAATTCTGACGGAGCTGGTGGTATTGCTCAACGTCATTTTACACAGCCGTATGAGTTTTGAGGGGATGCCAAATTCAGACATAGCGGCGTATAGGCAACTCCTTTTAGTGCTGTCAAAAGCGGCTTTAAAGTCGACAAATAGGTGGTGAGTGTCGATCCTTTTCTCGCGGGTCTTTTCCAAGATTTGGCGTATTGTGAATACCTGGTCTATGGTGGATTTGCCAGGTCTAAAGCCACACTGATAAGGCCCAATCAGGTCATTGACGGTGGGCTTCAGTCTTTCACACAATACGCTCGATAAGACCTTTTAACCTATGCTTAGAAGGCTGATCCCGCGGTAGTTGGCGCGAATGGCGGGGTCACCTTTCTTGTGGATTGGGCAGAGCACACTTAAATTCCAGTCGTCGGGCATGCGTTCATCTGACCATATTCTGCACAAGAGTTGATGCATGCACCTTATCAACTCCTCGCCGCCGTACTTGAATAGCTCAGCTGGCAGGCTGTCAGCTCCAGCGGCTTTGTTGTTTTTCAGCCGCGTTATTGCTATACGTACCTCGTCATAGTCAGGCGGTGGAACGTCGACTCCGTCATCATCGACTGCGGGCTCGGGTTCTTCTTCTCCACAACTTTCCGTGCTGCTACCATTTAGTAGGGCGGAAAAGTGTTCCCTCCATAATTTAAGTACGCTCTGGACATCAGTTACTAGGTCGCCATTATTGTTCTTACAGGAGTGCGCCCCGGTCTTTAAACCTTCCGTAAGTCGCCTAACTCTCGGGTAAAATTTTCGGGCATTCCTCCTGTCGGCCAGCATTTCAAGCTCTTCGCACTCACGTATTTCTGCCTCTCTCTTCTTGTTGCGGCAAATACGTCTCGCTTCCCTCTTCAGATCCCTATAGCGGTCCCACATAGCGCGCGTTGCGCCCGATCGCAGCGTGACCCTGTAGGCGGCATCTTTTTTCTCTGCAGCTTCCTGACACTCCTCATCGTACCAGTTGTTCTTTCGGGCTCGCTGAAATCCGACTACTTCTTCGGCGGCGGTACTTAATGAGCGGGAAATGTGGTTCCACTGCTCGCATATGTCGGTTTGTTGAAGAGTGCTCTCTGAGAGCAGGTGTGAGAGTCGAGTAGCGAAAGCGCTGGCTGTCTGTTGTGATTGCAGCTTTTCGACGTTAAGCTTTCCTTGCATATTTGGGCGCACATTTTTTGCTGCACAGAGGCGGGTGCGTATCTTGGCTGCAACAAGATAGTGGTCCGAGTCGATGTTTGGGCCTCGGAGTGTGCGTACGTCTAAAACACTGGAAGCGTGCCTTCCGTCTATCACAACATGATCGATTTGGTTTCTCGTTTTTCGATCCGGAGACAGCCAGGTAGCTTGATGGATCTTTTTATGCTTGAACCTAGTACTGCATACTACCATGTTTCGGGCCCCGGCGAAGTCGATCAGCCTCAATCCGTTGTCGGACGTTTCGTCGTGGAGGCTGAATTTTCCGACGGTGGTTCCAAAGATCCCTTCTTTGCCCACCCTGGCATTGAAGTCGCCAAGCACGATTTTGATATCATGACGGGGGCAGCGCTCGTACGTGCGCTCCAAGCGCTCATAGAAGAGATCCTTGGATGCCTCATCCTTCTCTTCCGTCGGGGCATGGGCGCAGATGAGCGAGATGTTGAAGAATCTCGCTTTGATGCGGATTGTGGCTAGACGCTCGTCCACCGGGGTGAACGACAGTACTCGGCGACGGAGTCTCTCTCCCACCACAAATCCAACTCCGAATTTGCGCTCCTTTACATGGCAGCTGTAGTAGACGTCGCAAGGCCCCAGACATTCTTTGCCTTGCCCCGTCCAACGCATTTCTTGGATGGCGGTGATGTCAGCTTTTGTCCTTACGAGGACATCAACCAGCCGGGCAGAGGCACCTTCCCCATTAAGGGTCCGGACATTCCAGGTGCATGCCCTCAAATCGTAGTCCTTTAAACATTTGCCGTGGTCGTCATCATAAGGGGGGGTCTCATCCGAGGCTTTGCCTTGCTTCTTCACTGGAAGTGATTTTTACGCGGCGGGTCCCAAACCCAGGGCACAACCCATCGATGGGACGGGGGTGGTTTCGCAACCAAATACACGTTTATATAGCGAGCCGCTTGCTCCAAGCAGACACCCGCTTGCAGCCGCACCTACTGGTGAACAGACGCTGCAGACTTCAGTGAGCCCTTAAACCGAATAAGTCAGAGTGGCCCCACCGAAGCTCCCTCTCTTTCTGCCGTGACCCAAGGCTCCACTCGGATTGGTTACCGCATCTCGCACATGGGTTGCTCACGTTGCCCAGAGTGCGCGAACGAGGACGCAAGAGTCGGGATTGAGTATAGCCATGCAACTGTAACTGCATACCCAGAGCAACGACTATACCCCATTGCACTTTGTATTTATAGTTAATTTTATAATACTAACACCATATAAACCCATATTTCAAACTTTGTATTCAAATATTTATTTTTAATTCCAAGTATGCAGTTTTGTAACTTATAAATAATAAGGTGCAAGTTTCAATTGGTGATGGCACGGTTAATCGAATAACCGATTATAATCGGTTATTTTCATTCGGTTAACGATTTACTTGTATCGAAATTTTCCTTTAAATTAATCGGGCGTTTAACCGATTTATTTTGAAAATAATCGGAAAGAAATCATCAAAAACTGACTACTTTACTAACACAGTAATGTATAAATCAAAATTCCGTAACAAAATTGGCATTCTTACTCAATAATATTAGCAACAATAAAAGTGTCCACTCTACTCGGTACATATGTATATATGTATAATTTTACTAGTTGGAGATTTTTCACATTCTTGTGTTCTACAAATTTTGTAAACGATATTTTTGCAAAAAAAAACTCAAAACAAATTCTTGTGGTGCGCTTATATTTTGACACAGGGTGTATAACGGATGGTATACTACTTTACGTTTTTTATTTATTGTTTCCCTTCCACAATTTTACAAGAATTGTATCCTTAAAAAAAAACAGTAAATTTTTATAACTAATGTAAATGGTTTTTATTAATTTTCCTTTTTAATCGAAACGACCGATTAATCGGTTAATTTCTAACGATTAATTGCAATTATTAATCGAATGCTTTCGATTAATCAATTAACCGATTAATCGATTATTAAATTTTTTTTTGCCATCACAAGTTTCAATAGGCTGAGAATTCAACATGATTTTTGGGTGTTTTTCTTTGCCCACGGTGGTATTATTTTCTTCACTACAAAACCAATTGACGAACTTAATAACTTTTCAAACTAGAATATTGTTGTGCAACTTTTTTAATGTTTTTTTTTGTACAAAGTTAGAAATTTGGATTAGCATGGCTTTTGTTAGACATATAAATTTGTTTAGGGGTGTACAACGGTACACATTATACCAGGAATTCGTTTATTTTACTAGAAAACTTTAAAAATACACTGTACTGTAAAAAAAGCTTTTATTTTTTCCATAGTAATACATAGTTTTTTGTCCGAAAAAAGATAGAGCGTTATCTATATTGGCAATTCTCAAATAGTTCGAATTTTCCCATGGCTCTGACAGTTTTCATTCGGACACATAATTTTCGCTCGTTTATTAACATAAATCAGGTTGCATACATATGTTGTGTAGATTATGTAAATCCAAAAAAGGATGCATATAATACAGAAATAAAATTGGGAAACTTCACAAATAAGGGTGTGAACCTCCTATTATTTTTTATATTTTTGTTTTATTTTTACGTTACACAGTGGGAGAAATTACGAAAAAGCCGCATTCCCACGACAGCCGGTTCTACGTACCGGAATGACTCGGGGTTTTACCCGACCAAGGGCTGTTGTTTCGGCGATCTAACCCCGTTTAGGTCGGCGAAATCCATCAAACGTTGCTCGATCCCAGGGCTACACCTTCTCCGCACCCTTCTGCTCAGGGCTGGCATAGAGTCAAACCCAGGGCCAGAAATCTACACCTGCTTCGTATGCCAGAGACGACTGCATACAAACTCCACTTCGGTCAGGTGCAATGCCTGTGACGGGTGGAGTCACCTTCGTAACTGCTCGGGCCTACGTACGCACCGGCAATGGACCACGTCGTTCGTGGCCCCATGCTGTGCGAACCGGACCGCCTCCACGGCAAACCACCACCCGCCTGGGCAGCACATAATCAACACACCCACACCCCAACACAACACAGCAATAGACACACAAACAAACACAATAGCACCCACACCCCAACACAACACAGCAATAGACACAAACAAACACAATAGCACCCACACACCGCCGCCGGCAACTCCTAGTCCCTCCGACAATCTGCTCTGTCTGTCAGTCAAGAATATATCGTAACGTGACATCAGTCAAATGCAACTCTTGCCTTGGCTGGTGCCACTTTAGGGCATGCTCAGGGCTTCGCAACACGCGTGATTGGACGAGTGACTATGTGGGCCCCTGCTGTGCTGCCCCGTCGCATCCCTCCCCCGCGACGCCGACATAACTTGAGACTGATTCCCTGTGAATGCCGTTGAGGGCCTGTCGGTAGGTTGTCGGGTCCAGAGGTTGTTTAATATACCTATGGACCTCGTCTGTCAGTTCGTAAAGATGCCTCCTGACGTGCCGTGGCGAGGGCTCTTCCGCGAGCTGTTGCCCGCTGGGATGGCCACGTCTGTAGCTCCCAGCGAGGAACTGCTTGCAAAGCATTAAGTTATGCTCCTTTACCGGGAGCATCTGGGCCTCGTCATGAAGGTGATGTAGAGGCGTCATCAGGACGCATCCTGTCGCGGTACGTAATGCCGTGTTTTGGCAGGTCTGCAGCTTCATCCACTGCGTCCTGCTAGTCCCCGGCGACCATACGGGCGCTGCGTAGTTCAGAACCGGCTGGCCAATTGCCTTGTATGTTGCCAACAACGTTTCTTTATCTTTGCCCCAAGTGCTGCCGGCCAGCGACTTGAGGACATTGTTGCGGCTCTGTACTTTGTTGACAATTGCGGTTGTATGCGCCGAGAAGGAGAGCAGACTGTCGAAGGTAACTCCGAGGATTTTCGGGTTATTCACCGTCGGTATTGTTACGTCATCGACGTGAATACCCAGTGACAGTCTGACCTCCTTCGCAGGGGATGCGGCTAGGCTCCTTGCAGTGAAGAAGCGAGAAAGTTCGGAGAGGTAACCGTTTACATTTGAGCACAAGTCATCAATTCCATTCCCAGACGCCATGATCGAACAGTCGTCAGCATATGAGACTATATTAACACCCTCTGGTGGCTGAGGAAGCTTTGATATGTAATGATTAAACAGTAGCGGGGACAGGACACCACCCTGTGGTACCCCCTGTTAAATTTTACGTGGCTTGCTGGTTTTGTCTCTGAAGATTACTGACGAGTGTCTACCACTCAGGTAATTCGCCGACCACCGTTTGAGTCCCTGTGGGAGTGAGGAGCCCTCTATATCTTCTAGTAGCGTTGAATGTGACTGACAGTGTCGAACGCCTTGGACAGGTCCAACGCTACTAGAATAGTTCCCTCACAGGGGCGGTTTCGGTTTAGGCCACGAGTTATCTGAGTGTTTATGGCTTTAAG
>NW_016158816.1:32705-45033 GCF_001687245.7 Rhagoletis zephyria | reverse complement strand
CCTCTGAGTAGCGCACCTATTTCAGGGTGATATCCTGCCGGGCAGCTGGTGACATGGGGTATGTATACGTTAAATATTTCGAGCTCAACATCGCCTGACCGGATAGCAATACCCTGACATTCTAGGATGGTATCTCTGCGGTCGATGTCTGCTTCAATGAGACGATACTGCACGGAGTGGTGCGTGATGAACGCTAAACCTCCACCATTATCTCGCTCGCGATCTCGACGGTGCACGTTGTATCCGGCGCAATTCAACAGGGTTGAATTGCCGTGCAACTTCGTCTCTTGGACCGCAGCTATTAATATTCCATGCCTTCCCATAAAGACAGTTATCTCCTCGATCTTGCTCTGGAGTCCGTTACAGTTAAATTGTAGCACCTTGGTGTGCCTTGGGAGACCGATTGTGATGTGTGGTGTTAAAGAGTTGTGTTGCCTGCCGGCCCCCTGCTTTACGTGCTGCAGAAGGGGGTGCTGCCTTGTGGTGGTGGTTGGAGACTCCCGCCCTGTGAATGCCGTTCTAGGCACACAACCACCGGACGTGGACTGGACAGAACTTTGTCTGCCTCGGGAGACCCGCACAACAATAGCCCAACTTCGCTCTGGCTATTGCAGCAGGCTCAACAGCTACCTGAGCAGAATCAACGAGGATGTGCCCAACCAATGCCCGGCATGTGGAGAGTCGCCACATGACTCCCGGCACCTCTTCACATGCCCTGAGAATCCCACTCAGCTAACGCCCCTGTCCCTATGGACAGCCCCTGTGGAAGTCGCACACTTCCTGGGCCTCCCCTTAGCTGAAATAGACGACAACGATAATGGATGAACCGTCCCGAACGGGGCTTAGTAGCCGCTACAACAACAAAAACAACAACAACGAAAAAGCTGGACAATATTCCAAAAATCCAAGTTGTATGACTATTGCAAAACATGGTAATTTGCCAAGAGGAAGGTCTATTACGTGTATAAGGAACCCCTTTTTGTATCTTCTTCACTAGAACAGTTTTAACTTGCTATTCTCACGAAAATTTTTGCTGCTTTTCTCATTGGCTCTAAAATTGTGCTTCGGTTATTGGTTAAAGCACTTAATTGTTTTTTTTTGCGAGATAGAGAGCGTTTCCGAAGACATCTTAAATAGTCTTAGTAATTAAATTAAAATTTTTGAAAATCTGAAAATCCTTACATACGCACATAAATTCATGGCCGTATTTTTGACAAAAATTATTTTAGGTATTTAGCATTTTCAACGAACTTTATGAAGAATGTTATCTGACGATCACGCTTAATGCCAAGCTGTTATGTTTTAGTCTGTCAGTGTGCCATCAAAAAAAGGAAATTTTGACGCCATTCACAAAGGCTTATTCAGACAATATCTATATACATATATCAACGGTGGGCAAACGCGACCCTTTGAGCCAAATGCGGCCCTTAGCAAAGTGCGGCTCTTTTTACTTTCTCTTTGCTTAGAACATTTTGGCTCTTTTTACTTTTTAAAATACACATTTCTTTTGATAGGCATTCTTTTCCAATGTGTTGTTTTGTATTTTATTATTTTTATAAACACATACGCAAATTGAGATCGGAACATTACCCGCAATTGGAGAATGAAAATTGGCTTTCTGACTTAATGTTCTTTACCGATATGAAGGAACATTTACAAAACTCTACAAGGAGAGAATAAATATGTTTTTGGTTTGTCGCAAGTTATTTTAAGTTTTGAAGCTAAACTACGTTATGTAACATAATTGAGGATGAATTTACAATATCCGAAATACTCCTTTTTAAGAAAAGCGAAGAAGAGTTTTTCGAATTAAAGGCAGATAAGGCACTGGAAATGCAACATAAAGCTTTGCCATTGCTTGAATTCCGGTAACTAGTACCAGATTTAAAATATCCGCTGGTGAAAACAGCTGCGTGCCGTATATTTTCGATTTTTGGTACAACGTATAACTGTGAGTCTTTGTACTCTACAATGAAATTCGTAAAGTCAAAATACCGTTCACAATTAGTTGCATTCGCCGTACCTGATAATTATTGAAAGCTATAAAAACTATCAGCTTTTTGTGTTCGCGTACGCAAAAAACTTGCAAAGTAAGGGAAATTGAGAGAGCAAAGTGTCATTTCATTTTGAGGGAAAGCTGCTAGTTTCTGCTGGAAAAATTTTTGCAAACAGCAATTTGCCTACAATAAAACAGCTAATCAAAAACAGCTGGTTGGAATTTACGCAAATCCCTAAATTGAATTTAATGACTTTGAAGTTAAAATAGTAAAATGTGACTAATTAAACTTGTAAGAAGTAAGTAATTCGTTTAGTCAGTGAACCGTGTCAGGATAAGACTTCGGGATTTGTTTTCTTACGTTTTCAATTTTATACTTTTGAATGTAAACAAAATTTCTATCAGCTGTTCGTCTAACTTGGAAGTTTCTGCAAATTTTCTGTTCGCGTACAATTTTGGATATTTTTCTCTTGTGAGAGAACAGATGGCATTTAGCCGGAATTTTGCTGTTGGACATTTTTTACTGTAGATTTTAAACGAACGTACCTATTGACTAACCAACATTTAACAGAACTGTTACGAACGGCTTTAACTGACGTAAAACCATATTTAGAAAATTTGGCCAAAGGGATCTTTTGAATTTTCTTTAATATATATGGGCGATTCAACCGTCACGGGTTGGACATTTGAACAGAAAAAAATTTCTTTCTTGTTTAAATTTAAGTATAAAGAACTCAACGATTCTACATTTTGATAAAGCTACACCTAATTGATTATTATATGAGTTATTACAAAATACGAAAAAAATCGAGCTTACTTTCTTATGGAAAAATTCTGATTTATTTATTCTGTCACAGGTGGGACAAAAAAAGAACCTGCTTTTTGGAGCAGATATATTTTACGGAATTTCTGCGAATTTATTTCACTTTTCTGTGTGAACTTGATGTCTTATAATAAAACAAAAAACCAGGAACACAAACAAAGCAAAAACTATAAAAAAAATGATGGCTTTATTATACAAAAAATCCGAAATTCCTCTGTCACGGGTGGGACAACGTTTATCACGGGTAGGACACGTATGCATTTTTATATGAAAAGGAGCTTTTAGTGTGGTCCATATATAAAGATTAGTTTTTAAAAAATATAAGAAGGGGTTAAATTCACTCTCGTTTTATTTTAGGATGGTGCCTTTTATATAGAAGAAAATGCTTAGCACCGTCAGCCAAAAAAAATATTAAAAATAAACGCGATTTCCTAGCGTCTTGAAATTTTCACTTTTACCTACTTAAATTTAATGGACTACAAAACTGCATTCTGAACAAAAAGTTTAAAATTTTTGGACGTAATTGTTAAAGTTTTTGTTGAATTTTTATAATTTTTGTAAGAAGTTTGAAATGTAGATTTATATGGTTCTGGTTAGGGAATGTGCTAGACTTTTATAAAAAAAAATTATAAACATTAGATTAACAAAATAAAAAACCAAAACTGGTCAAAATGTAACTTAACTTAATCAGCTGACCATAAGGGTATATAGATAATGGACGAGTCCGCGCATACCCCCCTCCTCCCCTGCGTCCACCTCAACAAACATATAAAGCTTATCAGCCCTATAAATCTAGCTCTGACAACTGTCCCACACATAGCTGTCACGGGTGGGACATGCTTCTCTGTTGAATTATTCTTATCTAACTACGTGGAAACGATAATGCTATTGTGGTAAATATTTGCAATGAATTTCTAACATTATGTAACAAACACGAAACACAACATCAACTTCTGTAATTAAATATAACAACTTTTAGCTTTTTTTGACAGACAAATACTGGTTAATAATAACTTATAATATAGATAAAGCAGTCACACAATTTAACATATAACACAATTTTATTAAAAGCAGATGAGTTATACTATATATTTTACTTACCAAACACTTGAATTATGAATCACAAATTATTGACAGTGCATTCAACACAACCTACTTTAAACTCAATCAAAAAATTTACTTAGAACTTGATTTCAAAACGTAAAAAGGGCAATAAAAATGCATTTAAAGCTTTACTTTGTTGATGTATTGTGGAACGATTTTCCGTCATCCCTTGTCAAATTTGGTTTGGAGACAAACCGGTTTCGGCGTTGTGCCATCTTCAGTGTCATTTTTCGTTCTGAATAGTTCGTGTTTCCTATCTGTTTATGTATTCGTGTTACTATCTGTTTTAACTGTCATTAGGTCATGCATACCCATCTAAGTGCGACCGCTTTTGTTTCATTATCTCACAGGTAGGTGCTTTTTGGTTGCTTGTATTCGCCGGCGGGTAGAAATCCGTTATTTTTATTTTCTTGGTTTTCGTGATTGCGTCGGTTTATGTTCCGTTATTTAGCAGGTATTAGGTTGCTTGCTTGTGCCGGTAGATAGAAATCCGTTATTTTCATTTTCTTGGTCTCTGCGGCGCACAGTGTATCATTTCCATATTCTAGAAAAGATTAATTCCATTATTTTGTGTCGCCAAATTTGAAAACAACGTCAAGAATGTTTTTAGAAATGCCTGATAAATACGAAACAATAACAACTAAACAATTTTAATCAAAGTGTATGGCGGACGGGGTTTGATTTGGAAAATTACCGAGCACAATAATATTTAAACTTTTATATTTGAAACTGAATCTCAATGTTTATTTTGTCGATGTTATGTGATTTATGCAACAATAACTAAAATACCATTTTGGTCTTATTTGCTTGGGTATGTTCTTTTTAATGAATATACATTTTTCAATATATATAATATGAATATAAATTTTTTTTTATTCCATGTTAAAGTAAAATTGTTGATGTTAACTTAAATTTATTTTTAGCAATTTATTAATTTCATTAGACCCGCAAACTCGTTATCCGCCACTATTCGATAAAGTTTGTATCTCAGTTTATTTGCCACTCCTCTTAGACTTTAAACAACATAATTTTATCTGCTGGAAAGTGCAGGTTTTGATGAAATTTTCTTTTTTCTGGCCTACTGGGAATTTCATCTTCTTCGAGTAATTCATTTGCATTTTATCTCGACCGAGACAAATTCTTATATTTTCGTTTTGAATAGACAAAGCCTGATTCATTACCTTTCCAATGGTAATATTGAACTTATAACGGAATTTTGTTGACCCAACTTGACTTTTTTATCGATATTTTCCACGCCCATAATTAAAAAAAAATATATATTTATTTTAAGTCCATTTCTGTCAGTTTATAATTTCTTGTTATAGGGAAATTCTAAATATCAATTTTGGGCATTTTAGCCTTTGTAGTTGGTTAAATATTTCAGCTTTGCATTTTTAAAAATTTGCAGTTATATAATAGGGTGGCATGACAGTAACTATAAATTACCAATTTTTTGTAAAAAGCTTCGCCTATCTTATAACGTACCTTGGGCAAAAATTTCATTAATCTATCTTCAATAGATCTCGAATTACAGAATTAAAAGCAGCTAGATGGGTCAAATCTTACACTGTGCGGCGTAGGAATGTATCTTCGCGTTGGAGTTTTTTTCCGGGGTCTTCTCATATTTTTCGTACAACATCTTGAGTGGTTCGAATATTACATTGGATACGGTGTTTGTTTGTTCGTTTATAATTCTCCCTTTAAATGTTTTCTACTTGTATATCTCCATGCTTTCCAATATGTTCAAACGTCGTCCTTTATGCTGTACATTGAAGAGTTTGGCTGCCTTATTAATTTTCATTGGTGTACATTTATTTTCGAACATATGATTTGCGAAGTTTGATTCTGGTGTGACGCTTGGTTTTTGTGTCCTCTTATTGTAGTCTCTTAATGTTCTCGGAATCTTGTTTTAATCTTACGGCCAGTTTGCCCTATGTAGCTACACCTGCATTCACACGTTAATTTGTATACACCCTGCTTATCTAGAGTGTCCTGTTCGTTTGTGCTGTTGTTCAGTGGATACTGACGACGACGTTGTTCCTGGTTCTGAACGATGTGCGAGTGTTGAATTTTTGGAAAACCTTGGTCAGTTTGTATGTCATTTTACCCGTGTAAGTTAACACTGCCCAAGCTGCTTCGTTGTTCTCTTTCTTGTCCCTACTTTTTCGTTTCGAGTCCTTCCTAATTTTGTCCACCAGATCTTTTTTGTATCCATTGTTTCTAGCGGTGGCATATATTGTGTCTAGCTCTCTCCTGTGTGCTTCCTTAGTTAATGGGGTTCGCTCAAGTCTAATTAATAATTGTCTAAATGCTGCGTTTTTGTGTTCTTGTGGGTGGTTAGAGGTTTCATGTATTACTGTGTCGGTCGCTGTGGTCTTTCTGTATATCTCGTATTCCAGTCTGTTGGTGATCTTGTTTATTTTAATATTTAGATTCAAATAGTTGAGTTTTCCTTTCTCTTCCTTATCCATCGTGAATGCTATATTTTTGTGTTGTTCATTAAGGTAGTCTAATATCTGCTCCTCTTTGTCCCCCGTTATTATGCATATTATGTCGTCCACATATCTAGCGTAGAAGCTGACCCCTAAATTGTTTGTGGATGCTCCATATATTTCTCCTCTAGGCTTTGCATGAACTTTGTTATTTTTTGGTTGATTCAAGATTTTTACAAATGTCTTATCCACACGTTTGTTAGTTTTATAAAGAAAATAATTTTTGCACTGAGGTTCACTTTCCCATGGAACCTCGCATATCTTACTTACATTAGAATAATAATAAAATTAATGTTTTTCATTTCTAATAATAATTTTATTTAAAAATAAAATTTTTGTTTTTGTTGTTTTTTTGTGGCTATTTGTAACATTTAGAGTTTACTCGAAGGGATTTTTTGTCCGGGCCATCAGCTCTGCAACGGTCGTTCGATTTTCAAAACTTAGGTCTAAAATTAAAGGCCTTGGGCTGTATATGTGCAATAAGGTTTTACTTTTTTGAAAAGAGCTGCCACCTGTGGAGCAATTAAACTCCAATTATTCAATTATCAATGCCACCAGAGCCGCACTGTTCGGTAAATTTTCAAAACTGAGGCGTCAAATTAAAATGCATAGGCTATAAATGAGCAATATGGTTTAACTTTTTCGAAAGGTGTTGCCGTATTTAAAAAAATTAAGTTCAATTTATTTTAAAAGTTAAATCAGTTAACACAAGATGAGTATCAATCGAAATGGGTTTGAAAAGCTTTGTTTCTTAACTAAAACTAAGAGGGTTGACACCGGTTTCAAAATTTACTGTAATTTATATTAAAGGAATTTGGTAGTAGAAATATGTATCACCGTATGGGCGCCAAACGAAAAGAGTTTAAGGAGGTAATAGTGTCTAATTATTTTGAAGAGGGTTGCCATATGTTTGAAAAGTGGAATTCAGTTAACTTATAAACAATGAGATATTAAAATATGCGAAACAAAAGAGTGTTAAGAAATCTTAAGATTGAAAAATTTAATATTTTTGAGGGGTTTAAAGAGAGTTGCCACCCGTTTAAAAAGTTAAAATCGAATTATTTAATAAGTTGAATGAATTATTAAAATATTGGTATCTCTCGAAATGGGTTTGACAAGGCTTTATTTCTGATCTATATTTAGAGGGTTGCCATATGCTAAATAATCAAATTAAACTTAGTTCATCAATTTATTAGAATATTATCATGACGTCAGTCGAAGGTTATTTAAAAAGGCTTTAGATTGAAAATATTTTGAAAAGGGTTGAAATCTTTATTTCTGACCTTTAATTAGGAGGGTTTCCACTTGTTCGATAAATCAAATTCAACTTAGTTCATAATTTAATTGAAGTATTTATCACAATGTTAGACGAAAGAGATGTAAGATTTTAGTTTGAAAATACTTTTCAAAAGGATTTCTACCTGTATTTTGTTAACTTATATATCCACAAGATTTACGAAATATTGAAATATG
Source organism: Rhagoletis zephyria (assembly GCF_001687245.7). NCBI lineage: Eukaryota > Metazoa > Arthropoda > Insecta > Diptera > Tephritidae > Rhagoletis > Rhagoletis zephyria. The sequence goes on along the minus strand of NW_016158816.1, from coordinate 37,145 downwards.
AGTGTAAAGGTCATTAGATTTGCACCGATATTTCGAATTTCAAATTTGAGAGGTCCTGTAGATGTGCAAAATTATTTTAATTTTTGACGTTAGAACTTTTTTGTCGGTACAGGGGAATTTGGAATTTCATTATATTAAAACTGACCCTATGCGAGACCTCTCTTCACTCGGAAACGGCTGCACTGATTTAGATGAAATATGAAACTCGAATCACTTATAACTCTGACTAACATTTGGAATCGTTTCTAGAGTTTTAAATTAAAGTTTGGGCGTTTTAAGACCATGCGGGCTTACTAGTTTGTTATATTTTCAATATTTTCAAAGGCACGCAGCAGTAAAAGGTCTTACTTTTATATTTAATGTGTATAATTAATATATATTTAAACAAATAAGAACAATTAAGTAAATGCTGAAAGTTCTAAATGGAAAAGAACTTGAAATATTACATTTTTGATAATCACGAGTGAAAGATTTCAAATTGTTGCAGTTTATTTCCAATGAGGAGCCTAATGCATTTTCCATATTTACATTTACTATTTGTCATGATTTTTTAAAGTCTCCGTTTTGCGCTGAAAAAGTTATACTCAAAAAACGTGCAAAAGGTACCCAAAGCGACACGTCAAAACGGTATTTTAATTACTTTGATTGCTTATAAAAATATAATGATATTATTATAAAAAAAATTAAATAAGTTACATATATCTGAAAATCAATTGTAAAAGCTGTCTCAAAAAAAATAAGAATATTTTTTATTTGATTGTTGAAAAATCGCGGGAGATCGGGCACTTTGAAGGTAATAGCAAAAACAACGTACTTCAAGAATTCAAAGGAAAGTAGCCAGATTCGTCCAACTTCTGCTGTAATTCACGATTGAATAGCGCGATAAAATAATAACAGTGCTGTTGTTGTTAATGTTGTTGTATCGGCTACAACAACCCGGCCCAGATCGGTTAATATCTCAGTCGTTGTTGTCCAGCTCCACTAACGGAAGCCCTAAGAAGCGTGCAGCCTCAATGGGGTCGGTCCACAGGGACAAAGGCGTTAGGGTTGTCGGACTTTCCGGGCATACGAAGAGATGTTTCGAGTCGTGGGTGTCTATCCGCATGCCGGACACTCATTTGGCACATCTGCATCTAATATGCCCAGGTATGAGATTAACCTGCTGCAGTAGCCAGAGCAAAGTTGGGCTATTGTGGTTCTAGTCTCCCGAGGCAAGTGAACCTCCGTCTCGTCGATATCTGGTGGTTGTGCGCCCAGAACGGCATTCACAGGTCTGAAGTCCAGGGTAGGCAAAAACTCCTACTCAATTCCTCGCAGGCAACGAGGCGCTTGCAACTCGTACTCGTAGCAGCAATGACGCGAGGCACGATAAGTTAGGCTTGCTCGGCAAACGAGCGAGCGCCGCTTGTTTGCTTGCGCTCCTATTAAACGAGCGAGGCTGCTGTGTGTTGCCTCGCTCGCAGTGCCAAGGCGAGTAGCTGTCTGCATACTCGCTCGGATAGGTAAGACGAGTGAGCGACGAGCGAGCGCTCCGAGTGTACTATCAACTCATGCCTTTTCGGGCATAAAAATGTGTGAATGTATGTCAATAGATTACGTACGAAAATATGTTAATATAAGTATGCATGTACATACATATTCATATAAATATGTGAATATTGTATTAGGGCAGCATTTAAGTCATTAAATAAAATTTATTTACATACATAAGCATAGATTATTTAATACAACATTTTTTAGAGTTATATATGTACATACACACAATGCATATTTATATATGTACGTTAGACTGCATCACTCCCCATACAAAAAAAAATTGCTACTATTTTTCCATTGGAATTATAAAATCTATTATATCTTACGACGTCCACCAAAATATTTCGGAAAAATATTAAGATTTAAGTGAGCTGGACCGATTTGAAAATACCTCCAAAAATTGAGTTTTTTATGAATAAAAATAGTTTCTTAAAGATCTTTTTTTTTTTGAAAAAATGACAAAACGGCTTAAACTTAAAAAATTTGCAGAAAAAAATTAAAAAAAAAAATTAAAAAAAAAGTTTGAACGGAATCGTAATGATGAGATTTTTGATGCTGTTTTTTAACTTTTTTTGAAGATTGGTATAACAAAAACTTGAATAACTGAGCTAAACTCTTCCGATTTAGACTTAGGAGGTGTCATTAGACAGGTATTTTCTCTACCTTTTTATTTCTTTACTAATAAACTCATTAAAAGGATGAAAGAGAAAAGTAGGATGAAGGAACGTCATTCAAAGTTGAATTAAGATGTGTTAGTATTTGAAAAAAAAATATTGGGAAACGAATGACTTTTTTTGGAGAAATAAAAACAGTGTGAAAATACCTTTCAACTGATATCTCATAAGTCTAAATCAGAATAGTTTTGGCCCAGTTATTCAAGTTGTTCGTAAATCAATCTTTGAAAAAAGTAAAAAAACAGCATCAAAAATCTCATTCTTACGATTCCGTTTAAAAATTTTTTAAATATTTTTATGCAGATTTTTTAAGCTTAATCTGTTTTGTCATCTGAGGGGACTTTTTTCAAAAAGTTCTTTAAGAAACTATTTTTATTCATAAAAAAACTAAATTTTTGGAGGTATTTTCAAATCGGTCCAGCTCACTTAAATCTTAATATTTTTCCGAAATATTTTGCTGGACGTCTTAAAATATAATAAATTTTGTAGTCCCGGCGGAAGAACCGCAACTGTTTTTGGTGATGTAGTCTAATGTACGTATGTATGGCTGCATTTCTTTATTCATTCTGAACGTTAGGAATAAACTTTTTTTTTACTTATTCTTTAGAACGTTCCTGATGATATGTTAACGCATATTTCAAACGCATTCTGTTTATTCCGGCTATGAAATGGGATTATCCGGAATGTATAAAGAAACGCAGCCTATGTATATATGTATGTACATATGCATGTATTTTGTCTTTACAGAGAAAATAAGTAAAGAGGATAGTAAATCGCTTGTGCCGCAGAAACAAAAAACAACTAAGCACTTTTTAAGCCCGCACAATAGTTTGCTATTTACTTGTAGCAGTTATGCTGTATACCTGTAAGAAATATATGTACATAATACTTTGTGAACAAATTTATTTGTGGCCTGTTGTTCAAGGACATATGTATTTACATTAACGAATGTTTTATTATTAAATAAAACGCGTTTTGTTTTTAGCTGCGACTTAGCATGTCGCATAACAAAATCTGTGTTGTTCTTTATTGGAATCATCTTATTTATACTCTAACATCTTATGTACTACTTATTTACTACAATACATATTTACTTAAAATTCTTACTGACTGAATCTCTCGCTTGCACATATGAGCATGCATTCATATGTGCCTAGCTCAAAGCATAGCTCAGTGAAGTCACCAACACACACACACCAATAAAGAACAACACAGATTTTGTTATGCGACATGCTAAGTCGCAGCTAAAAACAAAACGCGTTTTATTTAATAATAAAACATTCGTTATGGCGATCCTGCCAGTCTGCTTTATTTTCAGCAGACTAGCTTGATCCTGCCAGTCTGCTTTATTTTCAGCAGATCCTGGATAATTTAAAAAAAAAAAANACACCAACGCAACAAATAACAATATAATGCGGTGGACAACACGAAGGAATACATTATTACCAGAGGAAAATTAATTCAAACCAAAGGAACGGATGCAATTGGTTCATTCAATTATAAGCTGCTATCAATAAGTAAAGACGTTTTGCAATCTTCTGCCGCTGAATACATTATTACCAGAGGAAAATTAATTCAAACCAAAGGAACGAAGTTATGTAATGGTAAAAAAAAATATATAGAATAAGTTTTAATATTTAGAACTCTTCGGCGTTTACCGCCAGCCAAGTAGCAGATTCCTGCTTAGGGTAATTAATAAGTAATTTTTTTTTATCAAATTAAAAAAAAAAAAAAAAAATTTTTTTAAAAGGAAGATTTTAAGTCTCATAATAGATTTTTTTTGGCTTTCCTTAAATTTTTGGCTTTCCTTAAATTATATAATTTTTTTTTCTTCCTCTTCACTCCCTCCTTGTTCTCATGCAAGAAATCTCCCAGGAGGAGTTTGACTCCATTTTTGATAGATGGGAGAGGTTCACATTAGAGGCAGAGAAGAAAAATCAAGATCCTCCAAGAGTAACTGAGGAGGTTCCTCAAACCGCCGAAGTTGTACAAATAGGGCCGCAACCGATAACTATCGAGGAATATCGGCGGCGAAACAAATTACAAAGACGGGTGGAAGAACCAAAGATTCCACCCATTTTCAAAACTAAAAAGCAAACTCGAGGAGGAAAGCGATACAGGAAGAAGAAAGAAATAGCTTTGACATATAGGGCACTAAATTTTGCCACAACAAATAATGATAGACTTAAATTAATGGAGAAAATTTACGAATTAAGAAAACTATAATTTC
>NW_016158816.1:25219-28589 GCF_001687245.7 Rhagoletis zephyria | reverse complement strand
CAAGTAAACAAACATATGAATTATAATCCACTTGAAATAAAACAAACAAAACCGAAAACATTGTATCACAAGAAAAATTTTGTAAACAAACAACAAACGACAAAGAACATCAAAAGTATCAAATGAAATATACAAAAGAAAATAAATCCACTCAACTGCATTACAGTTCTAAAATCGTTCATATGTATTCACGATTTTTTTTAGGAAAGGAGGTGTAGTATATCAGAATAAGTCACTAACAACAACAAAGCCACACGCCTGTGTTATGTATTTTTGCAGCATAAACAAATTCCTTACTTTGTTATTTTCACACGCTAAACACACAAGCGGCACAAGCTATATCTGGTGCATGCGCTAGCTCTATGTATGTAAATATGTACGACTGCGCTGCTAGCACCTTCATGCTTGGTACATGTAGATATGTCTGTGGATACATTGCTTGGAGCTCCACATTAGAAATGGGAATCATCTTATTTATACTCTAACATCTTATGTACTACTTATTTACTACAATACATATTTACTTAAAATTCTTACTGACTGAATCTCTCGCTTGCACATATGAGCATGCATTCATATGTGCCTAGCTCAAAGCATAGCTCAGTGAAGTCACCAACACACACACACCCATTTCTAATGTGGAGCTCCAAGCAATGTATCCACAGACATATCTACATGTACCAAGCATGAAGGTGCTAGCAGCGCAGTCGTACATATTTACATACATAGAGCTAGCGCATGCACCAGATATAGCTTGTGCCGCTTGTGTGTTTAGCGTGTGAAAATAACAAAGTAAGGAATTTGTTTATGCTGCAAAAATACATAACACAGGCGTGTGGCTTTGTTGTTGTTAGTGACTTATTCTGATATACTACAACATATTAGGGATGTTGCGAATGTGGAATTTTAGACATCCGCGGATGCGAATTCGGATGCGGATGTGTAAAAGCTAACATCCGCGGATGCGAATGCGAATGCGGATGTCAAATACAGTGAAGGCCCCCATATTCGGACACCGATGGTCACCTTTTTTGTCCGCGATGTCCGCTTATAGGAATTTCGTAAAGACTAAAATTAAAATTATATTCAAAAAATTGAAATTGCGGGTTTCTAAATTAAAATAATATTTATTCTTCAATAGGCAGAAACAGGGTGAATTAAAAATAAATTCAAATTTATGGCGACAAATCTCATTGCCCATTGGAAACGAGAAGGCAACACTTTTTCTAGAAAATAAAATATTTTTGAATATGGACTATGTTCTTGTGTACATATAAATATGTAGAAGCGCAAGAGTCAACATTTGACTGAAAACCAATGNATTCTTCAATAGGCAGAAACAGGGTGAATTAAAAATAAATTCAAATTTATGGCGACAAATCTCATTGCCCATTGGAAACGAGAAGGCAACACTTTTTCTAGAAAATAAAATATTTTTGAATATGGACTATGTTCTTGTGTACATATAAATATGTAGAAGCGCAAGAGTCAATATTTGACTGAAAACCAATGAAAATTTACTGCTTGTTAGAGCTTCGCATCCGCTTATGGGAGAGTTTTTTTCATAACTGGACATTTTTGAGTGTCCGCCTCCGTTTATCGGAAAGTCCATGTATGGAAGGGCATTTTGTATGAAAAAAAAAACCGTCCGTCTATGAGAGGTTTCACTGTATTTTAAGAAATATTTTTTGGTGAGTACATTGGGTTAGGTAAATACATTGATTTAGGTAAATAAAAAATGGAAAATTTAGTAATTTTTTATATTTCCTTTTTGGTTGTTGTTTCCGACAGAGTGGGTGTATGATGTATTTTGGAACGAATTTCCGTCATCCGTCATTTGCGTTCCCGGAGAACGAAAAATGACACAACGCCGAAACCGGTTTGTCTCCAAACCAAATTTGACAAGGGATGACGGAAATTCGTTCCAAAATACATCAATTTTTTATATATTTTTATTTAGTACTTAAATTAAAAAATTAANAATACATCAATTTTTTATATATTTTTATTTAGTACTTAAATTAAAAAATTAAAACATTGTATTTAAGAAAAAGTAATTTCCTAGCGGGTCGTAAATCAAACCTGCGCCATTAAATAACTTCTCGAGCGAGGCGACAAACTTGAAAAACTTGAAACTTTACAAAATTGTAAATTCGAGAATTGCATCGGGGCTGCAAATGTCGTATGTATCCTCCTGACTTTCATCTTCACAATCTAGCATCATGACAAGATCGCTGTTTAAACACCGTTGTGTTCAAATTTGGAGAACCAATTCTTTTGGTTGTTTCAGAATTTGGAGAACCTGTTTCGTCATCAGCGTTTTTCGATTTTAGTTTTCGTAATTCATTTTTAATTCTGTCTTTTGTGACTGGTTTGAAAAATGTGTGCGTATAGCGTCGCGACGTTGTGAATTAATGGATATGGCTAATAAATTGTTATTTTGTAGGAATGAAAATTTCGAAGAAAATTCTGTTTTGAAAGTCGTGGCTGCCAGCAGAATTAGTTTAAAATCTTGTTATTTTGTTAAAAAGGTACCCCGTTTTTTTATAATAATTTCAATTATTGGAATCATGGACGATAAAGGTCTCAGATTTGCTTAATTCCCGTGTGACCTCTTCGAAAGGTTCACCTGCAATGAATAGCTTGTAATTAGTTTTTTTTATTAGTTAGCTTAGCTTGGCTTTTCCTAGTTGCNGATGTATCCTCCTGACTTTCATCTTCACAATGTACCATCATGGCAATATTGCTGTTTAAACACCGTTGTGTTCCAATTTGGAGAACCAATTATTTTGGTTGTTTCAGAATTTGGAGAACCTGTTACGACAACAGCGTTTTTCGATTTAAGTTTTTGTAATTCATTTTTAATCCTGTCTTCTGTGACTGGTTTGAAAAATATGTGCTTATAGCGTCGCGACATTGTGAAAAGGTGGATATGGCTAATAAATTGTTATTTTATACGAATGAAAATTTCTAAGAAAATTCTGTTTTAAAAGTCGTGGCTGCCAGCAGAATTAGTTTAAAATCTTGTGATTTTGTTAAAAAGGTACCCCGTTTTTTATAATAATTTCAATTATTGGAATCACGGACGATAAAGGCCTCAGATTTGCTTAATTCCCGGGTGACCTTTTGGAAAGGTTCACCTGCAATGAATAGCTTGTAATTAGTTTTTTTTATTAGTTAGCTTAGCATGGCTTTTCCTAGTTTCAGGCAGTTACAATTAATTACTCACCGCCGTCGGTACCATAAGCCATCAAATCCGTTTTGTTGTTCCATTCCATGCGCTCAATGTGTTTTGATATATTTTTTGGGGCACTTGCACAATATTCGCATTCGCAAAAGCTCCGCATTGATTATTGCGAATGCGAAAGCG